>NW_017732437.1:306286-311552 GCF_001890085.2 Hipposideros armiger | reverse complement strand
TTGAAGCACAGTAAAGAAGGACCCATTGTAAGCTTTAAAAATGGTCTACAAAGTCTCATCCACAGGAAGGCGATGAATGCATGTGTTGATTATAATGATTCTGATGTGGCCCCTACCCTAACAGAGCGATATCTTCAAATCAGTATTCAATTAAATTAGCAGTAACTCTAAATATTCATGCCCATAATCTGAGTAACATGATTTCAGTAAAATGTCTAAAAAGTCCCAGGAAAGCGGGTGTCCTTTTACGTTTGACTTTAATTTAGTCTCTTGGTATTTGTTGTTGTTGTTGTTTATTTTAATTCTTGTTGAAGACCATTCTGGAATGCCTTGCTCACTTTTATGCTCTAGCTCAATACCTGATTCTAAATGACATGTAACATATATTCTTTTTATAGCAAATCTTCAAGTATTTCGAGAGCATGAATTTCCTCTCAGTCATCACTTTGCAGTGTTGTGGCTATGGAGTGTGAACTGGTAGCTGATCTGTGGGCATGCCCTTGCTAGTAATGCATTACTGATCTTTAAAGCGCCAAAAAGGAAACAAAAGTAAAATAAAATAAAGTACCAGTCAGCTGAGAAGTTTGCTTGGTTGGACTCTTGTTAACAGAGATTTTAATCTGCCAGGGGAATTTATTTTTAAAGTAGAATTAATACTCAATTTGTTATTTTATTACTTTATTCCCCACATTTTAGTAATAGCACTGACATTTTGACAATAAAAAGAACTGCTATATCTTAGATAAAGCCTACAAGCCTATTTTAAGGCTAAATCCATACACCAACAGAACTATTTAAACAATAAAATTGTGTATTATGAAAGAGTTTACTTGTATTTAGTTACAAAAAGAGATTGTTGTTATGAGGAGGTACACTGACTGACATATTTATCAAGCATTGGTTCAGAAAGAAAGCCCAACAGCAGCAGAGTTCTGGACTTTGGAAATGATGAATTATTTTAAGGTTTGCATAATTACTAAGCTGACGAACCCCAAACATTTCATTGCCACCAGAATAAAAATGGGAGCATTATTTATTACTAAAATTTAATTGCAACAATGTAACTGATAGGAAGAGTTGTTGTAGTAGAATTTACTTTTGGACACATAAACATTTATGCTTTCTACTTTTTCCTTAAAAAATGCCATGAGGCAATCTTAACTTGAGTACGTTTCTCTCAAATGATAGCCTGCACCCTGAAAAAAACATTAATTGGAAGAATGGCCATTTAGAATAGAATCTGAATCTTACTAATTGGTCAGTTACATATATTGATACTTGCAACTTTACTGTCCCCTTGTTCCCTAATAATAAAATAATCCAAATTGCAATGTCAAATCAAATGGCTTTTAAAAGAATGTTAAATGTGTGTGCTACTGCAAGGCAAGGTATTTCTTGCAAGTTATGAAAAATACACTTTGCTTATGGGTAAAATGTAGTTTAATGATATGGAAATAACTTCACGGTTCCTCTGTATTGTATTTACAATTTTGCTCCAAAACATATTTAATATCTCTAGCATAATTATATGACCACAAGATGACAACTCCAATAAATAGGGAAAAGCTCAGTTACATTGATCAACTGAAGGAAAAGAGAAAAACTTGCATCATTAAAGTTTAGAGCCTATTATAAAGGAACAAGAAAAAGATATCTACCCTGCAGTTTTTAAATTTAAAACCATCTGATCATTTTTCTGTATCTACATTTATAAGAGCTAATAGAATTTTCCAGTTACAATTTATTTTCTGAAGAAAAAAATGCTCTTGGAAGACAGAAGTCAGAATCTTTTGAAGATGCGCATTACATTTTATTTCCCCTTTCACAGGCCAGGGGTATTTTAGTTGAAGACTATAAATATTTATGTGTTAATGTTTTCCTTTTTTAATAAAACAAGAAAATAGCTTTTCTTGGGCTTGTGTTCCTTGGTCTCCCACCCCCCAAAACTTTTATTGGATGCTCACGAGGTGGGACACACATGCACATGCTGCCTGGGATTTGGTGGTGGTGGGGAGTGCAGGGGGAGTAGGAAGATGGAAGTTGGGGGTTGGAGGGACTGAAGTGGAGGGGCCAAGATGAACAAGGCTCTCCCCTTTTGTCTTTCAAGGGCAGCCTTCTCGGAGAGACTTGCCCTGACTAGTTCTGACAAGCTCACAAGAGGAAATCCATCCTTCCCATCTCAGGCATCTTTTTCACATCACAATCTAGAATTATGTAGGACAGGGCTCTGCAAATTTTCACATGCATGTGAGTCCCATGGAGCTCTTTCTGAAGTGCAATTATGATTCAGGGTGTCTTGGGAGGAGCCTAAGATTCAGCATTTCTAACAAACTCCCAGGTAGTGTCAGTGTGGCTGGTACATGAAGCCAAGTTTGAGTGGCCAGATACTAATCAGTGTGTTTCTAGATTATTCGGTTCTGAAGAACTGGGCTCAGAGAAGAGAATTGTGCAGTAGCAACTCAATTGTAGACCAATTTGGTATAACTCCAATTTTCCCGAGACAGTTTTCTCTACTATTGTGGATTCTTTTGCTAATTTTCATGGCAAAAGGTTATGGTACAGAATTACCAACTGAAAATGGGACACTTTGATCTGGCTTTCCCATGGGCTGGACCTAGGAGGAAGTTCTTCTTTGCAGGTCCAGGTTATTATTAATTAACAGGGGATAAGGAATGGAGGGGCCCCTACCTGCCAACATGACAGAGTTCATTGGCTAATGTGCTAATAAACCATGATTCTTGGTCTTCAAAAATTTTCAGAAACTAGGGTACACTCTTTCCAAGGTACTTAAAATTAGTTATTTACAATTCTTAACATATTAATAACTTAGGAAAGAGCTAAGTGAAAATAAAATTAAAACTCAATAAAATTTGTAGGATGCAGTAGAAGCAGTGCTTAGAGGGAAATTTATACCATTAAATGCATCTATTAGAAAAGAAGAAAGGTCTAAAATCAATAACCTAAGCTTTTGTCTTAAGAGATTAGAGAAGGAAGAGGAATTTAATTTTAAACCAAGCAGAAGAAAAGAAATAATGAAAATTAAAGGAAAAATCAATTAACTTGACAACAAAAAAACAATAGGCAGAAATCAACAAAGACAAAAGCTGTTTCTTCAAGAAATTAATAAATCTGATAAACTGCTAGACAGGCTAACCAACAAAAAAAGAAAGGACACAAATTACCAATGTCAGAAATGAAAGAGTAATTATTACTACTGATCCCAAGCACATGAAAAGGATAATAAAGAAATAATATGAAAAATGCTATGCTCAAAAATTTGACAATTTAGATGAAATGGAACAATTCCTTAAAATTCAAAAACTACCAAAACTCATACAAAGGAAAATAGATAATTGAAATAATCCTGTATCTAT
Source organism: Hipposideros armiger (assembly GCF_001890085.2). NCBI lineage: Eukaryota > Metazoa > Chordata > Mammalia > Chiroptera > Hipposideridae > Hipposideros > Hipposideros armiger. The sequence goes on along the minus strand of NW_017732437.1, from coordinate 308,178 downwards.
TAAATAAATAATCAATAATTAACAATCTTCCCAAAAGAAGTCACCAGACCCGGATTATTTATCAAACATTTAAGAAAGAAATCATACCAATTCTCCACAATGTCTCCAGAAATTAGAAGCAGAGGAAATGCTTCCTAACTCATGCCACAAGACAAGAATTACCTTCATACCAAAACCGAATAAAAACACTGCAAGAAAACTACAGACCAATAGCAATCATGAACACAATACAAAAACCCTCAATAAAGTATTAAATTGAATCTAACGATGTTAAAAAGAAATATACCACAACAAAAAGAATTTATTCTAGGTATGCGAAGCTAGTTCAACATCAGAAAATTTATCCATGTAATCCAGCACATCGACAGGCTAAAGAAGAAAAAAACATATCAATAGATGCAGAAAGAGAAATGACAAAATACAAACCCATTCATGCTAAAAACTCTTAGCAAACTAGTAATAGGAGAAAACACCCTCCACTTCATTTTAAAAAATGTACAAAACTTCACAGCTAACATACTTACTAGGGAGAAACTGGATGTTTTCCCCCTAAGATCAGAAACCAGGTTAGATGTCCTCTCTCACCACTCCTATTCAACATGGTAGTGGAAGCCCTAGCTAATGCAGTAAGACAATAAATGGAAACAAAAGGTCGTAAATCTTGGAAAGAAAGAAATACAACTGTCTCAATTTGCAGGTGACACAACTGTCTGTGGAGAAAATCCCAAAGACTCAACAATAACAACACCACCACCACCAACAACAACAACAATAAAACTCTTGGAAATAATAAGCAAGTATAATAAGTATGCAGGATATAATGCTTTCCTATATACCAGCAGTAAAAAAATTAGAATTTGAAGTTTTAAAAATGCTATTTGTATTATAGTAGCATTCTAAAAATGAAATACTTAGACATTAATGTGAAAAACAAGTACGGGCCCTATGTACAGAAGACACAAAACGCTGATCTAAGAAAATAGACACATTTGTGTTCCTGTATTAAAAGATTCAATATTGTTAAGTTGTCAGTTCTTCCCAACTTTATCTATAGATTTAACATGATCCCAATAAAATCTCAGCAAGCTATTTCATATATATCAACAAAGTGGTTCTGAAGTTTATATGGAAAGGCAAAGGACCTAAAACAGCTAACACAGTACTTAAGAGGAAGTACAAAGTTTGAGGATTCCCACTGCCTAATTTTAAGACTTACTATAAAGCTACAGTAATAAAGACGGTATGATATTGGCAAAAGAAGAGACACATGGATCAATGGAACAAAATAGAGAGACCAGAAATACAACCACACAAATATAGTCACTGATCTGTGGCAAAAGAACGAAGGCAATTCAATGAAGAAATACAGTCTTCTCAACAAATGCTGCTGGAACAACTGGACATCCATATGTAGAAGAAAAAATGTACAACATCTTTCATTCAGTATGGGTGGGAATGTAAAATGATTGAGCTACTATGGAAGTTAACTTGACAGTTTCTTACCAAACATACAATTTAGCTATCTCACTGCTAGGTATTCACCCAACTGATTAAAAAAACTGATGTCCAACCAAGAACCTGCACAGAAATGTGTATAGCAGATTTATTCATAATTGCCCAAAAGTCCTTCAATAGGTGAATGGATAAAGAAACTCTAGTACATCCGTATAGTGGAATATTATTTAGTGATAAAATGAAATGAGCTATCAAGCCATGAGAAAGCATGGGTGAATCTTAAATGCATATTGTTAAGTGAAAGAAACCAGTCAGGAAAACCTGCAAGTATATTCCAGTTATATGACATTCTGGAAAAGGCAAAACCAGAGAGAAGGGAAACATTGATTGTCAGGCATTCAGAGGGAAGAGGTGGTAAACAGATAAAACAAAGGGAA
>NW_017732437.1:290506-305266 GCF_001890085.2 Hipposideros armiger | reverse complement strand
ATAAATGGTACTGGATTATCACCCAAAGTACAAAAATAAAACCCATGAGTCTATACTAATAAAATAAATGATTGAGAATACATAAATACATAAATGGGAGAGGATAGACAAGTCTCTAGTGCAAAAGAATTTTAATAATTTATGCAGATGCCCACCTTCAAGGATGGAGAATATAACTCCCCGCTCCTTAAATGTGGGCTGCACATATGCTTTTCTTTCAGAGTGCAGCATGGAAAGGGAGAATAAGAAAGAATGACTTTACAGTGGAGAAACTTGACAAACAGTACTTCAGAGAGGTGATCAAGGTTAACATCAACAGTGATAAGTAATATTGATAATATGAACCCTTGTTATGATCTGATGAGAATGGCATTCTATGGTTTTCCTCCCCAAACTACATTATTCTAATCGTGGTAAAAACATTATTCTCAAGGTTATCAAAAACAAGCAAAAAACATTTGAGAAACTGCCACAGCCCAAGAAGAGCCTAAGGAGATATAATAACTAAATGTAATATATTAACAGTATCCTGGAACAGAAAATGGACATTAGGGAAAAGATGAGGATATCTAAATAAAGCACAGAGTTTAAATAAGAATAATATATTCTTTAGATAAGAACGAGACATTAACATTGGTTCATTAACTGTGACAAATGTACCACACTAATGTAAGATGTTAATAACAGGGGAAACTAGGTCTGGGGTATGTAGAAATTCTTTGTACTAGCTTCACAATCATTTTGTAAATCTAAAACTTTTCTAAAATACAAAGTTTATTTAAAAAAACTCACCCAGTTTTATTCCCACGAGTTAATCTATAGGCTAACCAAGAACCAGCTATATTAGTTCCCAAACCTGTTTATACCCATTAGTACTTATTAATGCAATTGCAACATTTATTTATATAGCTTATAAATTGATTAAGTCTGCATGCATGCAAAAAGAAGAGTTTCTATATAAATTAAATTTAATGCTCTGGAAAGACAATAATGATAAGCTACTTAAAAACTTGCAGAATTATGACATAATGATGTGGTAAAAGATTATAAAAAATATTGTAAAAATCCATAAAGAATATTCTTTTGGATTGTTTCATAAGAATCTTTAACTTCTTGCATCATTTTAGAGAAGTTTAAAGAGAAAATATTCACGGATAGAGTTCTATGGCTGTTATTCATACTACAAAGATCACATAGGGCTGCCGTCATGAACTCAGCACTATGGCAGAGTGTTGGTCATACCCCAAAATGACTGGACACTTACACGCTTGACTGGTTTTTAACCAAGTAACTACTGTGCCCTGATCTTCCTACTAGAGTCTAAAAAAATTAATTATGTATAAAAACAAATTCTTTGTAAACTACACTGTCACATACATGAATCAGAGTGAGGCTGAGAATGTAAGCACTCGATTTTTGTCACTCCCCAAGCTATCATTGTGCTGGCATCTGAAAGAATCATTTCAATGGAAGGTGCTCACCTTCTACTCAATAACTGCGGAAAATGCTGGTATTCCAGTAGAATATCTGACTACCTTTAGTCTTTGCTCATAGGGGAGACTATTTAACTGTCTAGCAGCCAGAGTTTCCACAAATATTGGATAGTTCTCCTCTATAATCTCTTGAGGGCAGAGACCAAAGATTTCCTGAGTGAATTGTCCCTTCTGAAAGGGAAACACAACCTGAATTCCAGGAAGCTTTTCTCTCCATGATAGATGAAGGCCCATTGTTGGCCAAGTGTGATAGGAGCTGGGTCCTATCACTAATCATACTGAAGGCAAACAAACTTCCGAGTTCTCCCTTTACCTGGCTGGTGAGTCCACTGTAAAAGGACTTCATCCATCTGTGCCTGGCATCCATTCGACCACATTTCTAAGTGTTGGATGTGTGTTAATAAGTCCATCCATGATTTTGTTTTCCCCTGGTGGAGTTTTAAAACTTCGGGATTAAATTTTTCTTCAGGGAAATTTTTTAGTTTCCGTAGAAGTACAGAAGTGCCTTTTCAGAATGTTGGAATTTTTATTTTGTTTTGGAGAAGGAAAAGTGTGAGCGGTGTTTTGAGTGTGTGTGGGTAGACAGTGGTAGAAATATATGTGTTCCCAAGAACGCTTTGGCTTCCTAACACTGTGAGCAGTAAGGTAATGCTGGCTTCTGGACTCATCTCCTTGAGGCATTTCTTAGCCAAGATTAGAAAATCAGAGCCAAGGATGGGAATCATGTGCTATTTATTGAGAGAAGAAAGTCTATTTGTATTAGACTCAATTCCCAAAGGATGTCTAAAAATTGCAATAGATAATGCAAAAATGTTAAGGCAAAATTAATCTTAATCTACTTTAATTTAAAACACAGATATTATGCCATGAAGGACATTTAGGAGTAGAAAAGAATGTTGCAAAGGACTCAAAAACATGGAGGGTGTCCAACTCTAGGAGGCTGGAATCTCTGTTTCACTGAGACCTTTGTAGATTGTGTCTGTCTTTTCCATCCTGAAGGCTCTATCTAAACAGTCAAGAAGGGGATTCCTAATTCATTTGTTCCAGGAGTTAGTGAGCTCACAGAAGGCCTTTGAGTACAAATCACTGTTCACAGTGCCTTTCAATAGTACTTTTTAGTGTTTGGGACTAAGTACAAGACCTTTTTGGCAGTGGCTTCTGTCACTGCTTCCGCGTCACACGTGGGAAGCTTACTAAGGAGATCTTTTACTTTTTTTGGACACTTATCTTCTTTGTGAAAATAGAGATAGTATTTCCTAACATGGTGAACAAGCATGCAATTTGTAGATTCTGCTGAGTTAAGAATTTATCTTCCTTAGAAACTCTTCTTATGTCGTTTAAAGATCTCAAGGATAAAGGTATTACACGGATTGTCCACCAAGAGAGGAATGCACTAGCACACAGTAACTCATTAATAGTTTGCATTTTCTTTCTGCCATTTAATTTCTCAGAGATGATGTTCTGAGTTCAGAGATGTTCTGAGTTCAGAGATTTTCTTTCCCCCCCCAGGGCAGGCTCTATGATAGTGTAGACTCAGGAAAGCGATTTTCTCTTAGAATAGTAAGACAACATAAACAGAACATTAATAAATTAAAAGGCTATGATTTACAGTCTCATGGCTATTCATTAGAATAGTCTCTGTGCTTCAGTGTTTGTTCACTAAAATACAGGGGTGTGACCAGATGTTTCCCAGGTCTTCCTGTTTTGGGTCTATAGCNAAATACAGGGGTGTGACCAGATGTTTCCCAGGTCTTCCTGTTTTGGGTCTATAGCTCAGCATATATATATATATATATATATATATATATATATAGTATTAATTACAAAAGAATGAATGAACAGCTTTAAGTCAGTATCATCAAGATTGTAATTGATGCTCAAGACAGACAGACCTGGATCTCAAATTCTTCTAGATTATTTTTTACTTTGTGTACTTAACCCAAAATATGTAATAGAGCTTCTAAGAATGCCTCATTTATCTGAGAAGGGGATAATATTTTATTAATAAACTAATATAGGTAAAGAGATAGATATTTCATAAACATAACATTTCCACAAAATACATATATTAATGTACAGTTTGTTTTTTTATTCTTTTTTACAAGAGAAGACTCTGCTAGATGATGTATTAAGAAAGCCAAATTCCTTGAAATGAAAACACAGGTATTTATCTAACAATCTATGATAGAAATTGTATATTTATATATTTTTATCAGCCTGAATTTCATCCTGAGAATAAGGTTGTTGAGTCAGGCTAATCTTGGGTATTGGTGGGCAGAATGTGCTATGATTTGGGGTAGTCAATCCAATCTCCCCAGACTCAATGTACATTGGGTAAAATGCATCTTTAGGAAATCACTAATTTGAATGAACTCTTTTAAAATAGTGGAAAAAGCGGGGGGGGGGATTGGGGAACAGTAAATATACATATATGTAGCCAACCACAATCATTCACATTGCTGTTTGAACTACTTTAATCTGATTAGCTTCCCTCTTAGAGTTTATGTGACCCATTTCACTGAGCAAATGTGGTCCTGAAGGAGAGTAGAAGAGGACATGGGGCACTTTCCCAAGGAGGCAGAAAAGATACAGATGCCCAGCTATGTACAACCAGCAGGTAGCACGAAGGCTCCAGGTGTTTAAGGATTGAAAAGAGGGACACGTCAAAGGCTGGAATAAAAACACATTTTGAAAATGTTATTTCCTATTTCAGGCCCGGCACTCTGCTGGGTGAAAGGGGATAGTCACAGTTTTGCCTAGCCAGCTCTATTTTCCTTCTAGAAATGCAAGCAAACATGAACAATATACTTCCAGACACTCAGAGACTATTCTGAATTCCAACTACTAAAGTCTCTTCAGTATATTTTGAACTTTTAGAAAGAGACACATTAATAATTTAACTTAGAAGTGAACTAACGTGAAATGATGTAGAATTAAAAGCATCACAAATGCTGCTAAAATATTTATGAAGACTGTATTTTGGCTAAAGGATTGCATTGAGAATGATTTATGTCCTAGTTTCTGAGATCTCAGTTTACAAAAGAAGCTAAAGCTTCTTTTTGGTTCTAATTGGAACCAAAGTTCACAATTGTGTTTTTCATTACGAAACGATTTTCCATATGTCTCCCTTTTTTATTAATTATTACAATGATGTATCTAGATGGACTATAGCAGCATTATATATTATTTTCAAATAATTCCTCTGTAACCATGTGAACGATTACATGGTCTTTATAAATTAAAAACAGCAATGGAACAGTGACATGCAGTTTAATGTAATAAATGCATCAAACAAGAAAAGCAAAGCAAGGCACCAATGTTCCTTGTTATAGTAGCGTAGAAGGAAGGTGTGCTGTAGCACGACCTTCCCTAACCTTTATTAATGTCGCAGTGGTACACCGATTACAGTAAATGTGTTCACTTTCCCAGTCTTGTGAAATAAAGAATCAACGAGCCTTTTTAATAACCCTCCAACCTTGCCTGCTGTTTGCACACATGGTTCGTGGAATCGCAGCCCTGCACATAATCCAATAAAGCTCACACCCCCAAAGATGTATGTAACCAAGTATTGAAAGAACATCCTCTAGGTTAGAGTCAGTCTCTTTTAACTTGTGCTTCACAAAACAGTCTCTTCAGGCAGAAAGAAAATGTATGTCTGTCACCCAAAGCAAATATAAAGTCGTGCAGTGTGCTAAAATGTGTAGGCCTATCAAACATTTTGAAAAAAATCCCAGCAATCGTCTGTTTCATTGCAGAAGTAGACGGACATTGGGGGAAAGCCTCCATGGTGTAAAAACAAGTTGCAGGAACTTTCCATTTGGCTTTGCCTGTTCTGGCTATTTCGTTCTGCTTGCTCAAGGTACTGAGAACGACAAAGGAGCTGTTTAAGTTATCCCTACTCTATTTCCAAGCAGGAAGCAGGAGACAACCAAATGCTGACAGGCCAGGTGACCAAAGGGTTGCAGCAACCCCGGTCGGTGCCAACAGATTCACTCCTGGATTTCAGAAGAATTCAGATCTGAAAGTCGCCACTAGCAGTGCAATCCACGTTCATTTTATCCCACCTTTGACTAACAGTTCTTCCCCCTTCTTTATAGGAAGGTAGAAACAGACAAGTGGTTTTTGGGGGAAAGAAAATATCTAGACTCTCCTTTGCCATCCCTAGGTTCATACTACCATCAAAAAAACAGGCAGGAGGGTGGATGGCCAAGGCCAAAGAATTTTCTGTAGAGAACATCCTTTGTTCTGTAACATCCTTTGGTAAAATCCCTGAAGAAGTCTTTTGAGAGTCAGAGAAATTTTGTAATCTTACGTCTATCATCTTCCTTTTCAATCATCTTTAAATAATCAGTAGGGTTTGCTCATTTTACTTTTAAAATTTGCTCCGAAATAATTAATCACTTCATCCTCAGATGAATGTTGGGATAAAGCATGTCATTTGGAAATAGAGAAATCATCAATCAAATTCTATTTCACAGCAACGACACCACAGCCATGTGTTCTTGATCTAACATAGTTTGGTTTGTCTTTGATAAAAATTCTATGTTTCTGTCCCTTTTTTGGGTCCTGTAACATTACCAGCATTTCTGTGGCTTCCAGCTCTTTTATGGCTGGAAAGGAAATAGGCTTTTTGTAAAGGCATTAGCTAAGAATATTATAGTCTTTGCGGATAGACAGATACTCATATAAGAATTGTGTTTGGGTAAATGCAAGAAAAGGAAAATGAATAAAATTTCATTTTCATAAAGAGCTACTACATTCATGTGCAAAGGTCTCCAATTAGAATTCTATAGAATCGATGATGCTTTGATATTTGGTGCAGAAATCACATTAGACAATTGGCAGGATAGCTAAGAATTTCTATGTTTCTATGGTAATTTATACTTTTGCCATTTTGGTTAAAATGAAATGTTAATTAGTGCATATAATTTAGAAATTACACTCAAGTTTTTAGAATTTTAAGTAAAAATCAGATGTTCTCCCTACAGAATAAAAATTAATTTTCTTCAAATGAGCATTACCATATTTCAAGAAAACTTCTCTAATTCCTACTTAAAGACGAAAAAGAATTACCTAATTGTGTGAATTGGAAAGTCTATGAAACAACACATTTTTAATCATAGTTAATGTATAAAACAAATACACTTTATTATAAGTAAAAAAATATATGCTCCAAGAGTGATCAACCATGTAATCTAGCTGTCTAATAAATTCTTCATTGTGGTCGTTCACCAGCCCTTTGGGAAAGGGCACATTTTATGTTCCCTGAAAAAAATCAAGGGACTGGCTTGTAACAAACAAAGCATTCATTTTTAATTTTAATTTTTAAAATTACAATTGACATTCAATATTATATTAGCCTCAGGTGTACAGCATAGTGGTTACACATTCAGATAACTTATGAAGTGACACCCCCTGATAAATCCAGCACCCACCTGGCACCATACATCCTTGTTATAATATTATTGATTGTATTTCCTATGCTGTACTTTATATCCCCATGACTATTGTGTAACTACCAATTTGTACTTCTTAATCCCTTCACCTTTTTCACCCAGCCTTCCAACCCCCTCCCATCTGGCAACCACCAGCTTGTTCTCTGTATTTATGAGTCTGTTTCTATCTTGTTTTTTTGTTTGTTTGTTCGTTTATTTATTTATTTTAGATTTCACATATAAGTGAAATCATATGGTATTTGTCTTTCGCAGTCTGACTTATTTCACTTAGCATAATACCTTCTAGGTCCATCCATGTTGTCACAAATCGTAAGATTTCATTATTTATTATGGCCAAGTAATATTCCATTGTATAGATACACAAAATGAAACAAAACAAAAACAAAACCTTAGCTTCGTAGTTGACCAAACTGAAAACAAATTTAGGCTCAACTGAATCAACTTTCAACGACAAATCTCAGGACACATGTTATAGTTATTTTATCCCTAATCAAAAAATAAAAAACAACATTTTTCGATAGTGCCACCCACACATTGCATGTCATGTAGGCACTTGGGCAACCTATTTCTGACACTTTTCTGTTTTACTCTCTTTCTTGTAAGAAACAGCATGAAATAAACAGCTATGTCTTAATCTCTTCAGTGTCTTTTTAAAACTGAGTCTATCTTGGAACGTTGTAAAAGAAAGGCTGTTCCTTCAGGAAATTAATTTCTGAAGAGAACTAGAGCAGCTTACACAGCTACTGATCTAGAATGAGAATTATTCCTGGGGCCTGGGAGGTGTGGACAGGAAGATACAGGCAGCCTGAAAATAGAGAGGAAGACAACTGTGTGCAAGCTACTGCCTGCACGAAATCAGAGTCCAGGGAGGAAAAAGGACAATTAATGGCCTTGCAGAGAGAGGTAATGACAAAGAATAAAGGTAAGGGCAGGTTATTTAAGATCTCTGAGCTCAAAGTTTCTAAAATGTAAGATGGTGAAAAGAAAACCCAACTCTCAGAGCTGTGAGAATTAAATAATACGTGCAAAATACTGGCATGCATTAAAATCTTAACAAAGGATTACTATTTTTATTATCATATGAGGTCTGACAATTAAGTTCGTGAACTTTGTTGCAATGATGTTGCTAACATTTTTTGATATCAGAGGGATTATTCATTGTGAATTTGTACCAACTCGCCAAATAGTTAACGAAGTTTACTACTTGGAAGTGCTGAAAAGTCTATGTGAAAAAGTTAGACAACCTGAACTTTTTGCCAACAATTCATGGCTCTTGCATCATGACAATGCACAAACTTACACGGCACTATTTGCGAGGGAGTTTTTAACCAGTCAACAAATAACTGTATTGGAACACCCTCCCTACTCACCTGATCTGGCCCCGAATGACTTCTCTCTTTACCCGAAGATAAAGAAAATATTGAAAGAAAGACATTTTGATGACATTCAGGACATCGAGAGTAATACCGCTCTGATGGCCATTTCAGAAAAAGAATTCCAAAATTGCTTTGAAGGGTGGACTAGGTGCTGGCATGGGTGCATAGCTACCCAAGGGGAATACTTTTTAAATCCCTGTAGTGATATTCATCAATGAGGTATGTAGCACTTTTTCTAGGGTGAGTTCATGAACTTAATTGTCCTACAGTCATAGCCATTAGTTGCAGAGTTTTTGTTTTGTTTTGTTTTGTTTTTTTAAAGACTTTATTGGGGAATTGGGGGAGGGGAATAGTGTTGGGAAATCAGGGAAGAGGAACAGACAAGTTGCTGTCCTTTTGTTCCTCATTCTAGCTGTGGAGGACGTTGCTTCACTGGCCCACGTTGGTATTATCATTATGCTCTTCCAGGGTGAGGCAGTTGCTCGCTGGCCATTGGATGGCCGCTCACGGCGGCTCACGGCAGCTCACGAAAGCCCACGCCTGCTGCCTGCAGCCCCACCATTGCAGGCGACTCATGGCAGCCCAGCTCCAGGTTGAACTGCTGTTCACCATCCCAGCTGCAGAGGGCACAGCATCAGTGGCCCTCATGTGGGATCCGAACTGGGGTCCTGCTGTCCAGAGCTGGCATCCCAAGCCAAATCCCAACCAACGTGCCACTTGGCCAGCCCTGGAGAGAGTTTTAATACATTTAAATTTTTATTTTTGTAGCTGGGTGAATAATCATGAGAACAGACCAGAAGGGTGACAGCTGACTTTCCTCTTAGTGGAGACTGGATGGATTATTTAGGAAATGCAGGCATTCTCTTTCTGCTAGAATAAGATTCAAAAAGCTAAACATGCCAAAGCAAAACAAGAGGGCTAGGGCTGTAAGTGTGCCTGGGATGTTAAGGGAGTTCATAGCAATACAATGAGCTAAAAAAGTACTTACATGTACTTGAGATTATTTCATGAAAGAAATGACATTTTAACACTAATAAAATTAAAAGGACATTCCCTGAATAAAGAATTGCCCTGTAAAGAAAATAAATTTTTATCTCATTTGAAACAATTTCATATGTGTTCTCATTTTTGTGAGGAGCAGTAAGAACATCAGGATTAACTAGCACCCATCCTCACATGGGCATGTGAGAACCACTGACTTGGAGGCTAAGAGTTTACACTCCAGTTCAGAAAAAAACAACATGTACACCAAGCCACAATATCAGGACTAGCTAAGTGCCCCATGGTCATTATTATCCAATTTGATGATGGATCATCTCCATCTTTAACCTGAAAGGCAGATAGGGAAGGCATGATTCGTTTTTCAGAGGAAGAAATCGATACTCAGAGAGGTGCAGTAACTTGCTTGAAGTTCATGTCATTGAGAAACTGTGACTAGAACCAGCTTTCCCAGTTCAGTAGCCATTTCATGATGCCACAGCATGTGTGTCTGGTGGACCATGGCTGCCCGAGAAAATAACCACTCTTGTTTTCTAACACAATGCCCTTGCACAATGCCATTGAGATGGCATAAGTACGGAATAAGATGACTGCAAAACTCATACCCCGGCTGGAAACCTTTGTTTCCTGCACTTGCCGACCCATTCTATGTCTTGCTTTGCATGGCCTTTACCTTTCATTGCACATACAACTCCTGTTAAACTGGACAAGAGAAAAATAAACAATTTTAGATAGTGTTTGAGAGTCATTTTTTAGTGGTCAAAACTTGCGTAGCTGTGACTCTGATTTCATAGTAGCTCTAGTTTACTTAAGAGAACTTGACAAAATGAGGTTCACTGAGGCTGGCCACTGCTTTGCTCTGTAATCCTCTAGGTCTTTCAGGAAACCCATGTCTGTGCAGCCGGACTGATTTTGCTAGAAACTGACCCATTTCCTCTAAGGACACTCAGCCAACGTCATCACATTTTCGAAAAATTTTTAGAAAGGGCTGGTTCAAGTTCAACTAAAAAGACCTTTTAACAACAGACTGTGTGGTACTGGAGCGGGCTGCCATGCAAAGAAGTCAGCTCCTAACACCTAAAGTTTCAGTGCACAAGCTTGACAAATACAGGAGGGGATGTAGAGTATATTACGTCAAGAGGAAGAGTGTTAACCTGATGATGCTACTATCGACTCTCCGATTCTTCAATGTCCTACGCAAACTTTACTGACTGACAGGATCTAGGATTCATGAGAGAAATATTCACCCAAATTGGAGATTCCACTCTTTAAGGTACAGAAAAACAATGCTGCTCTTGCAAATATCCATTGCTAAGTAAAATCATTATAAAGGGAAACCATTAGATAAAGGTTTAAATGGCAGAAAAAGAAGCAGAAGAGTCTCTAAAGTCACACATCGGAACCACCTGTTCTGTGTTTTTCTTTCTTTTATTCCACCCTCTCAGCAGTCTGTGTCCTAATGGCTTTCTCAGCAGTCAATAGGCACCTATGCTGAGACAGGCACACTGCTAGGCTCTGAGGTTACAACACCTGCTGAGTTTAAGGTTTCCATCTGAAGTCCCCACAGACTGGTCAACATATGAACACCCAGCTGCAGGCTCTGACCCTGTGACAGGAAGTCATACCTTGAACTTTTTGTTGGCCTCAGTTTTCTCACCAGGAAAATAAAGAACTTTGATTAAAAGGCCTATTTGATTCCTTTTAAATCAAACATTTTTTAAAATTCTATTTTATTCCATTATATTCTCTCTGTGTGGCTCATTAAATCTTTAAAAATTTTACATTGAAAATGACTTATTTTGCTATTTTATTTTTTGTGTGGCCAATAATAAAATGCTTAAAAAGTTTTACTACAATGAAACTTTGTATTGGTTCCCTTCTTAAAACCCATTTCCTAAATATACAAATAATCACTCCGCTTTCAAAATTTTTTTGCAAAGTTTTAATCCCATATAGAAATGAATCACTGTGACTACCTTGTAGAATAAAAACTTCATTTTAAAACCTAATTTTTGAAAAACATCATATTTTAGATCTTGTTTTTCTGGTTAAGCAGAAAAAGTATGGAATGTGGGATTTCTATGCAAATTATTCATTTGGATGTGACTTTTTGAAAAAGTTCCACTGAGTATACAGAAATCATAATAATAACAATAAACAGGCCATAAATTGAAACCTCCAAGAAGACATCAGATTGACTTGAAAAATAATTGGTATCTTTCCACTTAATCTACATTAATGTAAACAATAAATCTTCTTTTAAACAAAGATTGTGTGAATCTTCATTTATCTTTTATGACAAAAGAGCAAAGGTTGTAGTTTAATGAATGGAAAGAAGCAACAAGGTCACTTTTAAAAGCCTCACGGGTCAAATGTCTGACATCACTGAACGTTAAAAAAAAAAAAAAAAGCCCTAACATGGTAATTTCTATTTTAGTCAAACCACCAGGGTCCAGCTGAGGCTTCAGTAGAAAGAAAGAAAACACCATAATTTAGTAACATAGAGACAAGCGATTAGAATGACAATATCCTTTTGGGATGTATTCACCAGCTTTCTAAATAAGGTTGAATGGGTAGATTTAAAAATAATTTTGAAGCTTTAAGTCTTGACAGCTGACAACCATCCCTGGCATTGACAAAGGGATTGGAAAAAGAACAGCATATACTTTTATTTTACATATGCACTGATATTTCTCCCCAAATGGAGGACCTCTGTCATCTAAAAAGGTTCTTCATAGATCCAAAGAGCTGATCAGGGTCATTAATAACAATAGTAAACTGATCATTGTTGCAATGGGACCTGACAAGTTTCTTTTCAAAGTGGATACTAATGTATCGATGCCTGTGAAGTTCATTACAGCAGTAATAAATCATTAGTCTCTGCAAAATGATTTATAAGTTGGTTGAAATGCATTACAATAGACTGTCAAACCCCATCGCAGACACAAGAAGGCTCTCTGGTGCTTCTACTGAAATTGTGATGGCTTAGAGTAATTAGACAGTAACACCAACACCAATACTACAAAACCCAAGGTTGTTTCTTGTTTATTTAAAAACCAAGTTTTAATTCAGCACAGCCTTAGTCCTGCCATGAGCTATTACTGTCTTACAAAGGCTTTAAAAATTATTTTTTTTTCCGTTTATTCTATAAAGGTTCATGGTGACCCGTGCTAATTAAATTTCTTTTATCTTTACCAAATAATGTTTAGTGCATTTCTAGTTGCAATTACTCCCTTAAGATTATTTGCATGCATAATAATATGCACAGTAAATACATTCTCAAGCATTCAACATTATGAACTAATTGTAATGGAGTGATTCAAAGCTGAACATGGGCTGAAGTGTTTATTTCGAAACTTATGTAGCACTGTGTCTTTAGTGTTCCTATAATGCTTCCAAAAGTGTTAGATGTATTTGCAGGGTCAACGTGTTCTCCAGAGAAAGGGTAGGAATAAACTCAAGTCAAAACCATATTAATCCTTTTTGGAAAGTAGGAAGGGCTTTCTGATAGTTAGGGTCATTCAACATTATAACAGAGAACTGGGTTCTAGATGACATCTATTGGTTTAGTTTCTGTGCAGACTTAATGAAAACTATATCTTCTATTGTGCCTATGTTTATTGGGAAACAGCAAAAGGAGTAATTTCATGGCTACTACTATCCATTTTAAATAAAGCACTTAACATAATTTTCTTTGATTACAGTAATCATATGGAAACCTACCTGTTGCTACTTCTGGTTGAAAAACAGATACAAGTGTGTTTATGTCCAAATCATCTCTTTTCAGGGTAGCTTTAAGCTATGTGTGAAATCTCACCTCTTGTTATATCACCTTTCGCTAGTCACACTGGCTGTTGAACTTGGTCTCACAAAATGAGGCTGTTCACATGGGAATAATAATGTATTTAGCTATCTAAAGAGCTTTACTATGTTAGTGAAAACAAAATGCCAGTATACCCTGCGAATGTCAAATAGTACCCCAAAATGGTTTCAATTCACATTCACTTATCACCTGTTCTTGGCTGTTTCCATGACTTATTGTTGTCACTTCATGAAAGAGACTGCTCAAGCCCCTGGTTAATGAGAGTCACCCTGCTTTGGACTGCTGCAGGATAGTCTGGTGCATTTGCTCTCTGGATTTTCAGAAGTTAATTGTTATAGTCAGTCCCCAGACTCTATTATTTCAATGAGGCCTTATAATATTGACCCTGTACAACAAAATGCTGTCACTCCATTAATGCACATAGAATATATTCTGAAACCTCATTCAAAGTGATTACCTTGAGTAGGACATTTGCAACAACATGGGTTTTGTTGGTCTATTAAATCATGACTCCATCTAGAACATACTCTTGAGATGGAGACCTTGAATACAATTAATTGCATGTTGGGTTTATAGTGTTTTCACACACTAGTATGCATGTGTACCAGTACAATTTACTCCTGATGACTGTCCCAAAGTACATTGTACCAACTGATTGCTATTGCCTAGTCTAAACCAGGTACAGACTCTAAAAGGTTTCAGGAGAGCAACTTTCTTACTTGGGTACGCTTCCACCTAGATATTCTCGAATGGACTCAGACAGTCTTCACTGAGCATGATGCTGACCTTGCTGGCCTGCCACCCCACACAGCTTACATCTTACCACTCTCACTCATGAAAGCACCAGACAGTAAGGGGAGCTATCGTAGACATGAGTGCCATAAAGTTTAATATAATATTACAACTAGCTCTTACTATTTTATCAACTTGTTTCCTAAATCTACTATTTTCTTCTGTAAATGACAGTAATTGAAAGTGTTGATACCCTAGTTACATCAGGGGAACTCAGATGCTTTATAACCGGGACTACCCAGGGACTGCGCTTATCTATGTCGCAAGTAGGTTTCCTCATAAATTAAAATTAGGAAATCCAGATCAATGACAGAGAGGGCACAGAGTCTACCTGCGGTCAAGTTAACATCCACAAATTTGGCAGTTAAAAAGAATTACTTCTGATATTCAGTTGAAAAGACAATGAAAACATATTCTTTAGACAATGTGAAGAGTGACAATTACATATGAAAAGTATTAGTCTCTTTACGTTAATTTATATTGAATCCCCTTATTGTTTGTAGTAGGTTTACAATAGATTTTCTTGAGTTTTCCAAGTATGCGATAAAATCGTCTGCAAATATGAACAGTTTTACCTTGTTTTTCCCCAATATTTATATTTTTAATTTAATTCTTTTGTTTAATTATATTGACCAGCACTTCCATTGTTTTAAAGATAGTTGTTATGGGCATCCTTGTCTCATTTTTCACAGTAATGGCATGGATTCCAATGGGACTGATTTTCTTGTAAACATAAGCCTGCTTTTTATGCTGAGATAAATGCATTCCATCACATGAAGGAAGTATCCACTGAGTCCTATTTTATTAAGTTTAAAAAATCA
>NW_017732437.1:288164-289246 GCF_001890085.2 Hipposideros armiger | reverse complement strand
AACTGAAATTTCAGATTATTTCTCAGTTTTACTGTTTTTCTGTGTCCTCGTTTGCTACTTTCTTCTTTTCTTTCTTTCTATCTTTCTTCTTTCTTTTTTTGTGTGTGTATTACACTGTTACTAATCCGCCATCTTGAAAAGCCCACACTCTCTTCTATTCTCTTTATATTCTTTTGTTTTCCTTAAATTTATTTTATTGTTCCTTTTCTTACATATCTTTTAAATATAACTTATTCATTTCATTTGAATACATTTTATATGCTTACTGACATAAGTATTTAAGGCTACAAATTTTCCTATGTACATAGCATTAGCTATATTTTATAGGTTCTGATATGACATATTTCATTTTTAAAATGTTTGAAAAATTGTCCAACCAGCTAGAAAATATAATAGAAAAAAATATCTCTTTTACAGTAAAAGCATGGATTATTAGTTTAACAAATATGCAAGATATGTTTTAAAACACTACTGAAGGCCCCAAAAGAAAAGGACTCAATGTCATTTAGATGTTGATTTACTATAAGTCAGTTTCAAAATATAGAGTGATACTAATAAAAACTATTAGGGTTTTGTTTTGTTTTGTTTTATAGGGCTGGGCAAGTTTTCACAAAGCACAAATAAAGAAATTAATAGAAATAGCCAGGAAGAGCAATTAAGTGGATTAGAAGTAATAGATACTAAAATATAGTAAAACACTGGGAAAAATCACAATAGACTATTAGTATGGGAATAGAATGACTAATAGAAAATCTGGAAATAGACTCAACTACATACTTGAAATTACTATATAATAAAAGGGATATCTCAAACCAGTGAATTAAAGATGGATTGCTTATTTAATACATGATACTGAGATAACTGGTGAGTCAACTAACTAAAAAAATTTAAATTGTATCCATATCTCCTATCTCAAATCATGATAAGTTATAACAGGCTGTTACAGAAAAAAAGAAAATATGAATGGCTTTTAATTATATGAAAAATATACTTAATATCTTTCAGTTATCAGGTTAACCAAAATCCAAAATTTGATAAAACTAAGGGAAGCAGACACTCCCATATCTAGATAATGACAATCT
>NW_017732437.1:284413-286899 GCF_001890085.2 Hipposideros armiger | reverse complement strand
AAAAAAAAGGTTAAAAACAACAATAAGAATTGACAATAACACTATGAAAAAAATTCATCAGCAATAAATGGATCTCTTGTAGATATTTTCAAATAAGATTTTACATCTTAAGAGGAAGCTTATCTAATGGAAGTCATGGTTTAAGAAGTGAGTTGCTGTATCCAAAAGAACTGTCACAGTAAAATTTCAATGCTCAGATGTCTTGCATTCACTTTTATTAATATTGCTAAATGTGTATTTCAAAATCAACTAAAGGTACATTATTAGTTGCCAAGAGTTCAAAATTCAAACTATGACTAAAGCAATCTCTCTATAACATTATAAGAACAAGGCTTCCGACTTAAAAATCTTGGAGGCTATATATGTTATGACATATGACTCACACTTTCCCAGATGGATATGTATTATTCACCACCAAAGGGTGGGTGTGAAAATAGAAAAATATTTTTTAAAAATTATGTTGGTAGAAAATCAGAGAAGTGAGGTATAATCATCTTGCACATTTTATAATGCATGTCATGTCCACATTTTGATAATCATCTTTTTATCAAAATAAGACAGACACATCTGGTAATGCATCAATTCATTCAATAAATATGATTTGTTAGATACAGGATATGGTTGGCACTGTACACTGGGGAGAATTCAGAAGAGGAATATAGTGTAGCAATCATATTCAGAGAATTTACAATATAGAAGAGGACCTAAGACACACATCAACAATGAAGGGCAGAACGAGGCACAAAGTCACTGGAGGCGTCCCCAACGTTACAAGAGTACAGTGGTAGGAGACAGACCATGTCCACCTGAAAATATTTTGGACTGAATTTTGAAGGGTGGCTAGAATTAGGGTAAGCAGAAGTTAGGAAAGTAGAACTTTCCAAGTAGAATTCATTTTAGGCGGGCAGGAAAGTTTAGGAGGTGTTCATAAAATGCCAGTGTTAATTGTTTTAGGGAACAAGTTGAGAAATAAAAAGCTGTAATATGATGTGGGCAATGGTTGATATAAGACCATAAGGAAGACAGGGCCATCATGTAACAACTCCAAGGGGGACAGGGACACCATACAGCTGTCTCTGGTGGGTACAGACCACGTAAGGGCACCTCTGCCCAAGGGGTATGTCTTTTATTTAATGAGCAATGGGGAATCCATCAAAGATTTCTGAACACTGAAATCATACAATCGACCTCTATCTTAAAGAAATTATTCTGGTAATTTGTGCATGGGAGAATGGAAGGAAAACAAACACATTACGACCTTAACAACATTAGTCCAAACAAGAGATAACCTCTCACTGTCTTTTGCATGGGATAGTTATAAATCTCCTATGTTCAGTGCTGGTGCTGGGAATGCACAGAAAGTATTACTATGAAAAATACTGCAGAGACAGAAGTAGGCTTTGGAGACCACTGAGTGGAAAACAATGACAGGAAGTTTTCAGATCTTGCTAACCAGGAGAACAGTAGTGGCATGGGTGAAGTTAGCAGGAGGAACCAGGTGTAATGGGGAAATTGTTAAATCTGAGGTGTTAGCAGAAAACCCTGGAGGTGTGTTCACAAGGCATCTGAAGTCATGGAATTAGAGGTTGAAAATGAGAGTAGCGTGGGAGACACAGATGTGTCAATCCCCTAAGTGGGGCAGTGGTGGAAACTGTGGGGCTGGGTTGAGATCACAGGAATGCAGACACAGACAAGCAGAACCTTGGAGGGTGTTCACTTTTAAGACTAGCAGAAGAGATGGGGCCGGTGACAAAGCAGGGAGTCACAGGATCACATCCAAGCAGGACAGGATCTGAGAGACCAACATGTTTGTTCCCTTAAACACACTGATCTCTAAGATCCTCTTTTGCTCTCTTCTTTTCCTCCCATTTTACAGGTGAGCAAACTGAGGTCACGATGGGAGAAAAGCGAGACCGATGGTCTCAAACAATTTGTAGAAGGGGAACTATGTCACCTCTGAGATTTAGGGTGGTGAAGAAGAGGGGAGAAATGGGGCCAATACCTGAATAAGTAGCAATCTTTAAGAACTGTTGTTACTTGTCTTTTAAGAAGAGACCTAAAAACTATTTGTAGGTAGAAGGTCTGCCCAATGTGAGAGACTCGATATTTAAAAATAGAGAGGAATATTGGGGAGTGAAGCATACGTTTAGACACGTCGGTTCTTTCTCCCGATTTCTCGAGATATAATCGACATATAAAAATTTAGATATGTTAATCTAAAAATAAAAATAAAAACGGAGGAATAAGATGTCGTGCTGTGTGGTTTATATATTCAGCCCTATGTAATATGTAATTTTGAGAAAACCAAGAAAGGCAAGGTGAGTTGTGGAAACTTCCCTGGCTTGAATAGTGGTGAATGGTGAGGGGGGCTTCCCACCCAGGTAGTCTGCCACCCTCACTCCTGATCACTCCATCCTGCAGCCTGTGTAGGAAAAAGAAATGGGTAAAGACAGTACACTTAGGATGGGAAAGAGAGAAGCTGAAAA
>NW_017732437.1:258100-283638 GCF_001890085.2 Hipposideros armiger | reverse complement strand
GGACAGAGAGAGATTAAGAAGAGATATCTTCTTCTCCACTTACAATAAAACTGCTTTTCCTGGTGACTTTTTAGTGTGTTGTACTTTTCCGGCGGGCGTTGTCATGGTTACAATAAGCAAACCTAAACTTGAAATGCCCTGATAGTTGAAATCCATTTGGATCATAGTTACATGAAGGATGTTACCTATGCTGTATCGAAACAGATGAAAAAGGAATGCATATGGCTTTGGGCTCCCTTAAAAGTGTCACATGGCCACAAGAACTCTGTTTCTGCAGTATTTAAAGAACTGAGTTAATGGAGAGATATGCAAATCACACACAACTATTAAATTTGATTCAGATGCAGCCTGCACATGTCCGTTCTTAGCTAAATGTATGGATTGTATTGCTTCCACATGGTGGTATTTGGAGGAGGACTAGATTGGGAGTCAGCTTCTCATTGTTTTTTACCCTCACTCCCGCGTTAATTTTCTGTGACCTTGGGCAAGTCACTTAATGTCCCAGCTCCCCAATTGACTGAATTTTAAAATGGAGCTCCCTATTGTTCAAAAGAGTTGGAGCAATTGTGGGGACTAACATTAGGACAGCAAAGATGTAAACAACCATAATATAAAATGTTACACAACTATGTAATTACCTAGTCATAGAAATAACTAGAAGCAGATGGACTTGTTGGTCCAACACCATATACTTCAGGTCACATAAAAGTGTAAGTGCTCCAATTGCTATTTAAGCCAGAAACCTAACTGCTTTCTGTCTATAGTAATTTTGCAAAGTTATAATTTTGCATAGGTATCATGACTTACCCTTTAAATTGCCCTCAATCTCTCTCTCTCTCTCTCTCTCTCTCTCTCTCTCTCTCTCTCTCNCACACACACACACACACACACACACACACAACTATAAATACTGGGTGAAACTGAATTCTCAATTTCATTTTCATCTTTGGCTGGATAGAAGAAAATATTTCTCTTTTTTCCCTTTTCCCCAAAGACATTATCTATCTTGATCATATTCTGAAATTAATGTCCATTCTCCATATTGCCCATTTCCAGATGACATTCACTATTGCATTGGCTCTAAGTAACATGTGTCATACTTCTTAGAATTAGTGTTTTCAAAGTCTCTTTAAAACAGAAGATATAATTTAAAAGTTTGTAGCACATAACTATTTTCAGTGCATGTTTATATAAATTCTTCAATTTTCCACATGTGCAATGCAATTATTATATGACTAAGTCTGTTTTACCTGGCAGAAAACAACAAAAGCTTTCAAACTTTTTACTTCAAGAGACAATTGAACATTGGGTTCTACCTTAAAATTTTGTAAGGTGCAAATGTACAAGCTATAGGAATGAAAAAAATTTTAGGTATAAATGTATGAAGCAGCGAATTCAAAACATGCCCTGCTTCCTACTTAACAGGTAAAAAGGAAAGCCATCCTAGCTAGCAGATGGGAAGATGTTCCCTTTCCCTTTGCAAACCAATGCACTCTTCTCATGTAAGATAAGG
Source organism: Hipposideros armiger (assembly GCF_001890085.2). Taxonomy (NCBI): domain Eukaryota; kingdom Metazoa; phylum Chordata; class Mammalia; order Chiroptera; family Hipposideridae; genus Hipposideros; species Hipposideros armiger. The sequence continues at coordinate 282,125 of NW_017732437.1, read as the reverse complement.
ATCCCTTTTTAACTGAATATAAGTTGTATTTATAAAACAGGTTGCTCTGTAGCTTATTGAAAATTTGATTTGCAAGAATGGCTCCTTTGTCTTTAATTGACTTCAAAACCTTACTAAGATGCACTTGTGTGCTTTGTAGTATGGTGGCCATAATTTGAAGTTTCTTTGAAAGCTGAAAACCTTGCCATGCCACAAGCTAATCAGTCAGATTTGGACTCAGTGAATCTTTACTGATTTCCAACCTTGCTACGGTGATCTGTGCAGGTACTTTAGAAATATTGTGGCATTTAGTTATATTATTCCCACTATGCTGATTAATTAATAAAGACTCTTTGAAATTACATGTCATCCAAGGTGAATAAAAAGTTCAGCTGAGCTTTAAACACAGGTATTCTGGCTTCACATCCAGTTGGGGCTTGTCCCATTTTATTGATATTGATTTCAAAAAACAAGAATGAACTAAATTAATGTCAGTGTTGATATAATGATGCATTCTTAAAAGAATAACTAATATTGGCTTATTTACTAATAGTTCATATTTCCTAATCTGTACATTATTAAAAATCCTGGTTATTTTGGGATTCAGAGTACTTGCAATCTTATTAGATTCTAGATGAGCAATCTTCTGTCTAGTTTTAAAATATGATTGGCCTTTAGGAAACTTAAAAAAAAGGACTTGAGAAAGTCTATCTCCATAAACAGAAAGATTATAGTTTTTTTGTATAAGATTATTTATACACAAATATATAAAACATTTATTATACTATTTTTGTGTAAATTATAGAAGTCAAACACAAAGAAATAATGGTACAGAAGAATAGGAAAGAACGTGGGAGAGGCAGTAAGTCCTATAGGACATTTTTGATTCAGTAAGTCAGTTCTTACCGCTCAACACCTAATAATCCTGGGTACGAAGCTTAGCAGTTAGAGCATTTTGCTCTTCGTGTGTCTACTTTAAACAAAATCTTATTTAACTGAATTTTACCTGACTTGAAAATTATAAGAATCTGCTTCACTCTGTGGGTCACAGTCATAGGCTTCTATTCAGCAATTATTCTACGCAGGAAGATGTCACCATTTTACGTTTTCTTCATAATATAGCAAATACTTAGGGTAGGGACAGCTCTAGACAGACTGTTGGAGAGGCAGACTGGGTTTTAATTTTTGCTTTATTTCATCGCTCTGAGCCTTAGTTTCTCTGTCCACAGAAATCAGGATTCAGTACCTACCTCAGAGGGATGTTGTGAAGATTAAATACTGTCATGCATCTATAAGGCTTCCAGGGCCTGACCCATCATAGGTGACTTATAAGTTACTGAGGCGTAATTTGTTATACATCCAGATTATCCTCAAAAGGAAACTGATGGGGCACTCAATAATGTTAGACTTTTTATACCTTCTTTTTAAATTTTTTGGGGGGGCAGTATTAGTAAGATTCTAACGTTTATGTAATTTTGATTCACTAAATGTCACTGCTTCTTGTGTTTGGCTATGTCAGGCCAAGGCCTGCTCACCAAAAGGGTCGAGTGACAGAGCCCTGGGGGCAGTAGGACACAAATAACGCGGTAAGAGGAGCCGTCACACCCAACCATTGGGAAAATGGCTCAGCTCATGAACTTCCTGTAATGATGTCACTTTCCTTCAAGTGGCCTTCAGAGTACCTTCTTATCCCAACATTTTCTAAAATCCTTTTTTTTACTGTAAGTACTGCCATTTCAGTATGTTTGTCTGTATAACGGGCTGGGCTTAGTACCACTACCCATCATGGACCACATGACAACTTTCATAAGAAACCCGTTATTTACCTTTACATTGTACAGAAAGAAATGCTGAGATTTATTGCTGCAACACATTCCTGAATTAGGGATGAGACATGTATCCTGCCTCAAGTAGCAGAAAAACAAATAAGACATTTGGTCTTTTGTTTGACAGACTATTATGTTCTTTTCCTAGATTATAGCTCTGAAGTTCTGTAATTCTTGTACCCTAGAGATATTTATAAAACATATTCCTAATAATTGTTACAAACCTTCTAGTACCACCATTGATGGACTGAAATATCAGGTCATTTATATTCAAGGTTATCAAATATCTTTCTAGAGATAGAAAGTTCTAGAAGCAAAATCCACTTACATGAAATTGTCCCCTGCTTTTCCTAGATTATGATCACCACTTTCACTAATTATACTTTATATCATACCCTCTAAACATGTTTATTTTATTTTAAATTAATATTCAACCTACTCTAGCTATGACTTTCCTATGTGGATGGCCGAATTCAGGAATTTGGATGTAGAATTCCTGGACACTACAGAATTAATTAACATGCCAGAAAAACAGTATTCGGTGTACACAGTGGCTTTAGGGCACATCCAGGAGGGTGTCAGCTATATATCATGAATGCATGTCAACCACAGGCATGATAGGAACCCATTGTGTGGAAAAATTTATTGCTGAAAATCAAGCTGTAACATCAACTAAAACTCAGTAATGTGCTCTCTGCTTCTTTTTGACCTTCTGTTGTTGCTTATTTGAAGATCCTGGCAACTGTCAGTGATGGAATATTCATGAGGCTATAGTCATTCCAAGACTAAAATGTTAGACTCTGTCACTTTTTCATAGATGGTGGTAGAAGTGGGATTTCATTTAAATAGAAGACTTTTTATTATTATTATTAACACATCCTACATATGTGAGTCAGTAACAATTGTGGTTGAACCACAAATATAATTTTCATGAATGATAAATCCCGTTTGCCCTCTTACCCTGAATATTTCTACAAATTTTTTTTTTAATTATTTTACTAGAAGCTTGGCAATCCGTCAAGAGAGTGGCTAGCTCCCGATTGATTCTATGGAGAGAACACTTTCAAATTACAGGGTTTTAGTGGTAAATATTTATTTTAAATTTAATACGGATTTCCCATAATCACAAGATAAACTAATCATAGGTTCCTAAACTATAGCAATATCATAACCTTTTGAGAATAAATTTGATACAAACATACAAATATTTTCAGGCACCTTTCTCCATTAAAAATCCTTTGGCTAGTAAGCACATAGTAAACACACACAGAATGTATCTCATAATTCTATGCAAATATCAGAAAGCGTTTCACTTTGGCTCTCTCCGTAACTACATAGGCTTATTATGAGTGTAATAGTTTTATGTTCAAGTGGGATTCTGCTGTATTAAATTCATTGTTAATCAAATCAGTCAAGCTCTCTCTCTGGAATTTCAATTTACACCTTTGCAAAATATTGCGGTGACTAATGTTTGATTTATTCATATGTTCGATTACTCCTATACACCTTTAAAAAGAAGGCTCTCCCTCCTCAATGCTATCTATATTCTTTTATCTTTAGGGATGCTGAACAACGTACATTTTTGTCCCAATAGGTTATAATTAATTCTTGCAATGTAACTGTTAATGCACTAAAAATTAAAGAGAAATTTATTCTACAAAACTTCAGATTTTGGAAAGCAAGTCATATGGTTTCCAAGTGTGAAGTTATGAAGTATGTGGGACCTAGTACCAGCGTATTGTGCCAAAAGTTTCAGGAGATGCAAGCCGTGGACTCAAGAGAAGTTTCTGTTCTGGTCCGATGGGTAAACACTGAACCAGAATTTGGGCTCACCCTAATGAAAAACAGAATCATCTGTGCTCACATTTTTGCTTGAGTCCAAGTTGTCCCTTCACCTCTCAATCTAGTTTCTTCACATTCCTTTGCAGTGGAAACATGTAGGGGTGGAATCCGCAAGCACGCCAAGCGGAAGTTAGAGGTGCTCAACCCCACCCATGCCTGTGTAGCTGTTTGACCTTGGGAAGTCAGTTGCATCCTTTAACGCGCAATGTTGCAAACTGACTATTTAGATTCAGATTCTGTTCTCATTTATTCAGTATTTATTACATGCTAGGTGCTTTCACATACTTAATTTTGAAGCTAACTCTCTGAGGAAGAAAATATCATTCCCTTTAAAGCAAAGCGAGGCTCTGAGGGGCCCAGTGACTTGGCCAAGGCGACAGAGTCCAGGGGCGGGCCTGACCTGACCACTGGTCCTGTCACTGCAAGTCTTGTGCTCTTTGCAGTAAACTCTGCCTTTTCTAATGAGAGATGCTCTCCTGTTTACATCGCAAGGTGGCTGTACAAGTCCGATGAGGTCATGTAAAGGAAAGTTCTTTGTAAGCTATAAAGAGCTGCAAGGTACAGGCTAACACCATCATTACCTCCCTTTAACTGGTTAACAAGTATAAATATCTACTCTCTATCAGGAAAAAAACACACCTTGCAGACAACCATTTTAGGAAAAACACTAATATTCAATATAGGGAGACACTCTCATTTTTCAATTTTTGGTGAGAATCTGGGCTTTAGATACCAGCCTTTTAAACAGATACTAATTCTATCTCTTTTTGATAAGTGATTTGAGACTTGCTCCAACAAAATGATATCTGAGTCCCACACACTCATGTGAACTTCACCTTGAAAATGAGAAAACTGGAAATTGTGGAATTTACAAAGAGGGAAATACCATGACCCTAATATTAGTTAAAGGAATAACATAAGCCAAACACTCATACTGAAATGATTTGCGGCTATCAGTTGGAAAATTCAGGCTCCAGAGAAAACACTATCAATGAGCATTATGGCTGAAATCACAAACTTGTTGGACTATACTGATCTGTTCCACCAATATATTTTCAATGCTGTTTTTTAGTTGGACTATAAAGATTGTGCCAAGATGGTCATTTTAAGAGATGGTCCTTATGTTGCTATGTATATGGGTAATTAATTATTCTGTATAAAATTCTTTGCATTTACAGTGACCAGTAACATTTCCATTTGACTCTCCCTCTAATAACTATCTTGCTCTGGCTTGAACTGAATAGATACTTAAGGACAACAAAGTATCTACTATTCACCCAGTGGAATAAACACTGGACTCACATAACTCTTTTTTCAACCAGAGATTATGTTATCATAAAAATAAAGCATGTACTGAACAGTCAGAAGAGATATATTTTACAAAATGGCTATTAAAAATGTAATGGTTGGCATTTAAGTAATATAATTTCCATCCATCCATAAGTAGATGAATACATGTGATATATTTTGAATAGCAAGGTAAATATAGTATATGAAATATTCTAGATGTATACATAATATAAAAATGTAGAAAATGAATAGACAAAAGAAAATCATAAAATGAGTGTATGAACTCCCATTTTAATAGTTTCTGTTCTAAGCTGTTTTTAACTGTTTCCTCAATTTTTGGTTATTTATAGTTTCCATGAAACTAAGCAGAAGATCCGATTTACTTTAAATTGAAAAAATGCTCATACAATATAACAATTTCAAATACGTACTTTTAGTAAGCTGCTGACATCATCTATTCATGTCATCTGAGTGTATTTCTTGGGGCGAGAGACTTGCAAGGCAATACTATACAGACCATAATTTAATCACTGCAAATAAGGGAAGCCTATGACTGAGAGTGAAATATGTATATTTCTTTAAGTGGGAACAGCATACTAAGATGAGGATGTTTAAAACAATAAAATTATATAAATTAAAGATAATGTATAGTTGGTAGACTTTTTGGTAAATATTTACACCTTTGTTGAAATGAGTTTTTAGAAAGAAATAGCAGTGTAAGACTTAAAAACCCATTCTTCTTTTGTATTTTATTGTCAACAGAATGTTTCTATAATTCATATAATCAAGAAGAATCCACTATTTTAACCTTATACCTTTATGAGATCAGTAGAATTTTGAGTTTTATCTAAGGCCATTCTTAATTAGAAACTAGTAATGGAATAGCTTATCAAATATTTTATTTCTTCCTTCAAAAACCCACATAGGATTGTTTGGTGACTTTGCTTTGAAGAAAGTGTCTTTTATTACTTATTTTAGTACAACACATTAAAATCAAATATCTCCTGTAGCAAAACGATTCAAGTCCCTGGAACTCAAATAATTTTCTAATAAAAAATGCATGAGACAAATAAATGCACTTTATGTTCCACAAGAAAAGGCAGTTTCAACAGGCTAATGCTCAGAGAAAATTCATTTTATCAACCAGCCATTTCATTCTTTGGTGCTGTTACAAGCTCCTTCCAGTTGCTAGGCAACCATAATTCATAGTACCTTTTAATGGATACTCTGCTACTGCTGAGAACATTAAGGTGAAGAGAATAAATGCCTTGGGTGAATCTTGAAATCTTTCATTATGCATGTCATTCTATTTCTGTAATGCTATAATGCTGAAATGTTTCTGTGGCAGGAAACTGAGTTGTAGTAATTGCATATTCCACTCATATATGTTTTGTAAGCAGAGCAGCACGTACTTGTCTAAAATGAGTTATTTCAAACATGATTGAAATTGGACTTTTCTACTTCTAAAGGTAGTAAATAAATCTAAAGAGAGAAAGAACAGGTTTAGAGTAAAATGTCTTGAAACTTCCAGTAAGAATGAAGAAATCTTACAGTACAAATCAAAAGTAATCAAGCTGGTTCAAGCTTGATCAGGATGGTTTATAAATATATGGTACATACAAATTGAAATGTGAAAATACAACAATAGATAGACTATACTGCAAGCTTTAAGACAATCTATGCCAACTTCATAAACAGGTATACATATGCTAGCGATATTCACGTGTCCAAGTTTTATTGAATAGGAGTGGGAATGTACCTCGCATACTTTCCATGTTGTTGTCAAATGGAAAAGGTATTATATATTAATGTAGTTATATTTATTGTATAGCATAGTATTTTTGGTTTAATTCTAAACATTAATTTTTCCAATGGTAGTAACTTATCTCAATATTTTTATACACAGATTCATCTTATTGTATTTAAAAATAAATATAGGGTTTCAACCCAGGGCAATCATTGTTAGAATGAATATTCTTTTTTCCCTCCTTTTTCCTCAACATGGGATATATATTTCTTTCAATGCAAAACTAACAGCATTGTTTGGATAGATGTCACTTTTAATTCTTCCTTATTTCATTTCCTTACTGGTCACCATCAATTTCTGGATTGAAAACAAAACATCACAAAACAAATCCAACCATGTCTCTATCTTCATAAATGAATGAAAAATGAACAATTGAATCTATCATCTACATGTTGATCCAAATCAGTGGTTCTTAATTGGTGGTAGTTGTAAGGGGTTCTTATAAAAGAATCTGTTGTCTCACCCAGACCTACTGAATCAGAATCTCTGGAAAATGGGTCTTGGTGGAAGAGAAGCACTGAGTTTGGGACTCAAACCTAGGCTGAGAAAACAATATCAAAGCTGGAAGTTCCCCCAAATCTAGAATGTGGGTATTGTGTCAGGTTTCATTTTGCATCAGTGAACTTTTATTATAAAGATACATCTTACATATTGTCTAGAAAGATGAGCTAGTTCATCGTATTATTTTGTCAAAAATAGGATATAAACCTTTCTGTCCTCTGGCCATTTTGGATTATTCAAATTCATTTTCCCTTTGATAGCTGCATGAATTACATCTAGCACTTCACAGTAAAATGTGGCTTTTTGTTTCTTCCTCATTCCATCCTTATGCCTAAAAATGATGCTGAATATCCTTTGTGAGTGTTTAAAAGTCCAGCAATCTTTTCATGAACTATGAACTCTACTCCGATCTTTTTGTGTAGAATAATGCCAGCTCTACTAGTTCTTGGTAAGTGTCACCCCTGTCACAAAGCTTTAAAATGACTTTGTACTACCCTCTGCTCTCACTAACTGCTGGCTGGAGGCCCAGCCTGAAGCATGAAAATGAAAGTAGCTGTCCTAAATTAAAAAAAGAAAAGAAAAGAAAAAAATACTGTTTACCTTAAAAAAATATATGCCTTTGAATGAAGCTTAACCTTTTGTGAAAAGCACTAACTGAGCAGATAGGATTCATATGGTCGATCTAGACGCTGATCCCAGAAATTAAAAATTGCAGAATTAAGTCAGAGTGAGACCAGACACCCTAGAGGGAAGACACGATTTTGTAAGAATTGGTGCTGTTGTAACACCAATTGTATTCAACAAATGTTCCAAGGTGGGTGGTAAGGGAATTTACTATATTACAAATGTGTAGTGGATTCTTGTTTCAAATGGGGTGTTAAAGTTGAGGGTCTTGATCATATGCGATCATTAATGATCCCATGGTAAATGTACTTCGTGTAGAAGGAGGCGGGTTCGTCAAAAGCTTCTGGACAAATTCCAATGGTGTAATTACATCCTATCTAAATTCCCTGTGTAGTTTCAACTGGATAAGGTATTTTTCACTTCTAATACAAAATTCAGATAGAGTTTTCTCTGCACTGCTAAACAGCTGCTGCATCCCACACCGGCAGTATTTAGAATTGGAGTCAGGTGGGTTTTCCATCAATTCTGTGACTATTCCTCTTTGTTTTCCAAGTTTAATAAGGGATCTTTCTGAATACTGGCTAATATTTACATTACTTAAAAGTCTCACTACATTGGGGTACCTGGTAGATATAGAAGTTTTGAAAGGGAAGTGACCTCAGGGATCATCTAGTCTTGCATCTTTCCTTCATGGGAGAAAACGGAATTGCTAATGAGTTAACATACTATATCCAGGGCCTATTATGTGGACTTGGAGATATTTAATTAATGGCTGTCCCAAAGTTACACAAATATATGATATCAGATCCAGAACTCTTAACCCTGCACCCTAGCCTGATTACCCAGGGGTCATTTCACTATGCTATTGTATTATATATATATATATATATATATATATATATATATATAAATAATAAAATGGAATCTCATATTCCTGGTTAGAGAGGTTAGATGAGCAAGTAGTATCAAAATTAACCATACAAGTAATACCAAAACCTTATTTTAGTAATTAAGCAAGAATATTTGTATAAGAAACAGGGCCCACTCAGGTTATACTTTATAAAGAGAAAAATACTCAAATACACTAATTTGAATGGTTTTGCAAAGACAAATACTAAAATTCTGGATTGACAACATGCTACACAATAACAATTTAGAAAATTCTTGTACATTGTTAAATTTTTGAATTTTTTGTATGTGTGTTTAATATGTCTTTGTTTGTTTGTTTACTGCTGTATGTGCAGCTAAAGAACAGAGCCTAGTGCTAGTCCCAAGTAGGGGCCACAATAAATATTTGCTGTTAGATTATTTAGGGTTTTTTCAGGTTACAAAGAAGCACTTTCATATTTATTATTTCACCTGACTTCAACATTTTATTGGGGATTGAAGAACCATTTCCACCTGTGGTTGAGTTCTGGCAGTCCCTGGAAAACAACGTTTGCTGGCAATTTATTGAAACAGAATGACGAGTTCTACCACCAGATTCCTGGCAGGCTCATAGACAATAGCAGTACTCCAACAATCGCCTCTCTCTCTCTCTCTCTCTGTCTCTCTCTCTCTCTCTTTCTCTCTCTGTGGTAGCACAGGTCTCGCCATGGTAATGACCCCATTGTCTGTTTCTTTCCCCACAATGCATTATGCTCAAAGTTTCCACAAGCTCACTGTGACTTCAACATGTCTGCCACATAGTAGGAGCTCGATAGATATGTATTAATACAGGAATAAAAATAAAATAACCAAATCTGAATGGATGGACAGAGCATGGGGAATGGGACAAGGCTGAGAGTCAGCATCTCATCCTCATTCTCGCTTCTCCATAAATCAGCTATCTAACCATTTAACTTCCCAGAACCGGGACTTTCCCAGCTGTAAAATGGGGAGGGAGTTGACTAAGCCTCAACAAGTCACTTCACAGCTGTGAAAGAATTGACAGGTTTGACTTTCAAACCCTTTTCACCCTGTTAAAGTGGGGCCGAGCGATAAGCAACATGATAATCAAGAGGCTAGAAGTCAGGCAGTAGATGAGTGAGGAATATAATGTCTCTATCATGCGAAATTAGATAACTGGTCATTGAATAATTTCAAATTATTTTATTTCACTACCACAGGACAACAATTATATTTATAAGTCAAATGACCATTTTTCTAAAAAAATTTTCTCCTTGAAAAAAATCTCACTTCTATACACAGGCAAAGTTTCCCATTTAAAACTTTTCTAACTTGAAAGGTGTTCTTTGGGAAAAAAAAAAACTTACATTACAGTTTATTACAGATGTTTTGCTTTGTTTTGAAAATGGAAAATACCTGCAATACTTATGCTGTCAGAGGGTGACCACGGTCATTATTAGTAAACTCTGTCTTCTTGGATGGATATGATGTACAGGCGGGCATTTTTTGATCAACACTAGGCTGAGAAGGCCTCTCATAGGCTTTGCTGAATTTTCTTCTTGTTCTACAAATTAGCCCAAGTTTCATGCTTTGTGTGTGATTGTCAGTGATTGCACCGTTCAAGTTCACAATGCGTACCACAACTTGCATTATTTCTTTGTACTATCAAAAGTGTAGATTACAATTTGGATTCCCTTTTCCATTATGTCCCATTATCCAATCATCTGATTTTGATCCTATGGCAATGTTTAGTTACATTTGTGAATGTTCTTTGTGAAAACTGGGCGATGCTTTGTCACAATCATGCCAAAGACTCTGAGCAAGAAGAGTAAAGCATCACATAATTTCACCCTGCCAGCATTTTGAGGCCGTTTTCCTTTTAATTACTGTCAAATTCAATTTCACACCTTTTCATTCTTTGTTTAAGGATGTACTTTTCTAGGGAATATAAAATATTAACTGATATTTACACTTTGCACAAGCTTTCTATTAATCTTTTGCTGAAACAAATTTAACTGTAAGTTCAATACTAATTTGAAGTTGATGGGGAAGACTACTATAAAAACAGAGAAAATGAATTTCCTATCGAGTAAACATGCTTTTTCAAACCTTCTGTTTGGTCCAGTACTTGTCCAGTAAGGGCCACAATAATTCAAAAAGAACATGTAAAACTAATATCTTAGTTGTGCAAGGGGGAAAAGAAAGTGGCTGCTCAATATCATTTATCAAAGTAAGAAGAAAAAGAAAAAAGAAAAAAACAGAGACCTATCCAGTGGAAGGTCACAGCCAATAACATTTCTGCAAATAGAAAAGAATGCTGAAACATCAGATGTAAATTGCTGTTTGCTGAGAATTTTAATGGAATTCTACGTCACATTATAAAATGTTTAATTGTAACCCCATTTTAATAACACCATCTGATTAAATGAGAAGACGCCTTGCTGATCGCAATTACAATCTGTCAAACTGCATATTTATTTACAGTTTGGTTTTCTAAAACCATAAGATAAAAAAAGAAAACTCTATTCAGCTTGTCAGGAAACTATAATTATTGTGTATCCTTCTGTCAGTTTCTGCATAAAACTTTTGGTCCTAAATGGATCTAATTATATCTACATCAACATTTTTATAAACGCTCCATTTTTTTTCTCCATCTCAGTGAAATCTTTGTCGTTAACTAGGAAAAACATATTCTCTTTTTTTAAAAGGCATTAGCCAGGCTTGTTTGCTTTCTTCCTTTCAAGATGTTATAAAATAAAACATCCTTTTCAAAATACAAAAATATTTGCTTATGTCCCTCTTTCTCCTGGCATGAGATTATGAAATAAAAAACAACAACAAAAACAAAACAGTTTTTGGCTGTTCTGGCAACACTGTTTGCGACTGTCTTGAATATCATGAAATTCTTTCAGCGTGCAGCAATGAAAATCTAAGTTTCTTTTCATAATTATATTCTGACATTCAAGGCCCAGGGCTCCTCTACAGATATAAGTAGGAACAAGTCGCTGGAAACCACGAGGGAAGGACTGGTCAACCGGGGTGTCTTTCCTCTGAGATCCACCCCCGCTCCCCCACTTCTTCTCAACCTCCTCTGTGTTCCCCTGCCTGCCTACTTCCCAGGCACTCAGTAGCTTCATTCGTTTTGGCGTCATTCACTTTGCCATGCACTCCATGGAAATGTCCCAAACACTGAATACACATCAAATCAAACATGCTTTACCTCTTGTCTCTTGGGCTCACTTAGGTGAAAGACTTGCAAATTTCACCTATATATTCATGGTGAGGTGTTCATGAGTGATAATGCTTAATATTCTGCCTATTCTGGGAATCATAATTATGGGCATCAACTAAAACCTAATCCAAGAGCCAGTGAATTCATTTAAAGGAGTGCCAGGAATGTGGTTTTCAGGCACAGGGGCAGCACATAGGACAGTTTAGGACAACAGGCTGAATTGGACCCTGCTCATGTCCTGCTCCCTAGTCCAGCTTTGATGATGTTCTCTAATAGACCACTGGTCTCGTTCAGGTTAGTATAACCAATAACAGAATAAAGCCACTGCAGTTTCTAGAGGGCACAGCAAGATGCCCAGTTTCTTATATGGAAAGCTTATATGAGATAAATAATATAAATTCAATTCATAGGCTCTCAAACATACTCAGTATCTTCAAATATAGAGAAAGAGATCTAAACGTCAGAACTGGGAAGAGGAATTGTAATTTGTTAAACGGGGTAATTACGTGATCTTAAAAAAAACACTCATGGTAGAACTGTAAAGAAATCATATTAATGGGGAATTTGGAGGTTATCATTTCCAGCCTTTTATACATACAATCTAAACACGGCACAAAGGCCTTTCTGATGGGATCCCTGCCCACCTGGCTGGCCTCCTCTCCCCCACGCACCTTACACTCCTACACCCATCTCCCGTTGCCCAAACACACCACTCTGACTCTTCTGCACCTTTCTCTGATTATTCTGTTTCCCCTGCCTGGAAAGTCTGCCTTGTTCATGTGGGTTTCACTGCTCCAAACACTACAAACTTCAGCTTGGAAAGTCTCTTGAAAGCCATTCCTGAATACTGTCAGCAGATTCATATGCAACTTCCATGTTCTTTATGCAGTTTGTTCATACTTCCTCCAAAGTAATGATCATAACGTTCTATCTATCTGTATGGTCCTTCATCTGACATTAGAGGCAAGAGGCACAGCATCGTTGCAGGTCCTACGCCTAGCACAGTGGCTGCAGCACAGAAGACACTCAATATATATTTGCCAGATGGATTAAGCCAAGCGTGTTGCTTATCATTTTCTGATGGAGAAGTCCTTTTGCCTCACACTGTGTCTTAAGGACAAAAATTACTTCAGCCTAAAGCAGCCTGCTCAAGGCATCAGCAGTTCTGTTTTATACAAAGTGGTTTTCTTTCTCTTTTTCATACACAGTTGAAAATTGCCTACAGCTTTCTCTCCTTTTTCATCATTTTGTCTTCTAGAGTTTCTTAACAGGATGACATTGGCTACCTTCCTTTTTTAAGAACTAGCATGTTTGGAGATTAGCGAATTTCAGAGAACACAGAACAACTGTGGCTCTGTGGTTTTTAACCCTGGTTGCACAGTAAAATCGCCTGGAGAGTTTTGAAGAAAGATTAATCTTTGGACCCCACCCCAGAAGAATCAAATTAAATGATTTTGGGTGGGGCCACAAGCATTTGCCTCCTGATGAGCACTCAGGCTGACAACATAATTCTTTTTCCTATTCAAACTGTGGACCCTGGACAAACAGTTTAGGCCTCACGTCTCAGGCCCCAGCCCAGACCTGCAGAATCAGAATCTACATTTTAACAGTTCTCAATGACTTCCACACACACTAAAATTTGAGAAGCACTGAATATGTCTCTTTATCTCTTTCAGATCTCAAGTTTCCACAGCGTTTATTGGAAAGCAGATCTTGTTTCTGACAGGTAACATGGTAGAGGAGGTGGGAGCACTGACCCCAGCCTTAGGGACCATTTCAGCATCATGTGAAATTTCCCTCAGCGCCCCCCACTTTGATGCAGTAATACCCAAATTTGAATTAGGACCTTCTGGAGTTATTGTAGTAGTGAAGGAACCCATATGCAAGCCATATAGATGTGTATGTGCGTTTGACCAAGATTTTCCAAGTCTGTACAGATGCTATCGAGAGTCATAAAATACAAATTAATTTAATAGCACTACTGAATTCTTTGGATGATATATATATATACACATATATCATTCAAAAAATATATGTCTATATTTTAAATCAATGGATCTTGAAAGTTCAACTATTGTAAGGTTGGAGGAATTCAATAAATATTTAAAATTAGAATGTAAAGTTTGGGAACTACTAGAGTTAAAATTTTAAGGGCAGGCAGCCTGTCCAAGAGAGGGAAGATGTTTATTGGATTCTGTGTGAATAGAAAAAACATGAGGTTTCAATGTCCAACTGGCTGTTTATGCAGAGGATCCTTTCTTACAAGTATAGCTAATAGGTGGCCCGCATTTTGTTCAAGGATGTTGTGACAATATAAATTAGATGTTTGGGAACTTATTTCTTTCTTCTGGAATACAATTTGATAAGCATGATTTTATTGATCAAAATTTCCTTTACAAGCACATTTAAGGACTGTTTCCTTAATAGCAGAGGTCCATAAATTCTGTCGTAAAGAAATAGGCCTGAAGAAGACTTATTTGTATTCTTCTAGTTTAGCTGTATGTGTCCCCTACCCTGGGTCCTAGATCTAGTCTGAAGCTATTGCTGGTGTTTATCAAGGAGATTCAAAGAATCGTAGTTACAAATAAACACAATCATGGTCAAATGATCTTAGGATCAGCCGAACATGCCTCTTGGACAACAAAAGACACATTTTTCCTAAAAATAGTTCTATATTTAATTGGTTGGTAAAATATTTCCCAGCTTTTCTCATTTTTTTCTTCAAAGAAGCATTATTCCCTATAATGTATTTTGTAGTCTTTTTCCTTTTCACTGTCAAATTACACAACCTTTGGTAGTCTTCCAAATTCCCTTGGGAGTTTATTTCATGGTTTAATACAGGATGGCCCATTTTAAGCAGTTGCCTTTGAAAGTGTTGAACGGAGACTGTTTTAAATGGGTCACTCTCAATTTAGGACAAGGGTAGTTATTCAATTTAATATCTTGGACATGTATCTGCAGAGATCATTAGAAAGGTTCAGACACAATGGCAACACTTTGAAGGAGAATGAAAATATATAAATAAAATAAAAAATATTTAGTTCTACTCTAAATTTTATTTGAATTCTAGACTTATTTCTCTTATTTATTATACATATATATGTGTACATACATATTGAAAATATATGTACTTTTTCTTACTCTATTTTGATAATTTAAGAGTTAAATTCATAAAATACACTATTATGTATAGTATTATACTACAGAAAAGCCCTCATTGAAAGTTATGTTTTGTTCAGCATTGGTTAAATGCTGACATGGCTGACATGGCTGAACTGAAGTGATCATTTTGAACTGCAGTAGAAGATGATCAAGTCATTTCTAAGCAGAAAAAAAGAAGAATGTATAATACGAAGTTCAATTACTTTTCAATTTAACTCCCCTGCTACCACTCCAGCTAAAGTCACAGGCTTGAGCTAAAATAATGGAATTTTGGTCTTCCAGAAAGTATCTTTGAAATGGACTTTGATTTTGTTATAATTCCTTCTGTTTATAGAACTTTATCCTGTTTGTCTCAAGTTTAATGAATTCATATTTTTCAATCAAACAAGTCTGATCTACTTTAACTTATTCTATGCATGGATTTAAATAAAGTTTTCAAATAGATGGTTTTACCCTCTCCCAGGCATAAGGAAACTGAAGATGGGATTGAATTCATGTTACTAGCTATTGTTAGCTTAGATCTTGAACTAAGACTAGTTCAAACTCTGCCTATGATTCTTTGTGTGTTTTTAAGGCAATGATTACTTTTTTTTTTTTTTTTAAGGCAGGATGGCTAGATTTTCTCTTTTTTTCTTTCTAGGAAGAAAGAACAGCATTTCTTTGTTTCAAACTAAGTTATTCTAGAACAGTGGTTCTCAAGCTTCAGCATGCAACAGAAGACGTGGAGGTCACATTAAAAGGCAGATACCTGAACCCAAGAGCCAGAGTTGCAGAAGGTATGGGGTAGAGCCCAAGAATTGACCGTTCTAACAACTTCCCAGGTGATGCCAATGCTGCCCATCTGGGAGGGGCACTCTGAGACAGCCCATGGCTTAAGAATGAATTTACCTGTCTCGACCCAGTGGGGCACACGACCCGGGAACACACATTTCTCTTTTTCTTTATCACCATAATCCCATTTGTACCAAATAAATATATCCTCTCCTTTCTGTCCACAAGCATAATGATTATAAGCTTGGCCCTTCCCAACGTACTTCGGTCATGCTTTAACCTTATGGCAGAAGTCTCTATCTGTATATGAAACCCCCAGAGTGACTCAGGAAAAGAACAGTAAACCGTGCACCTCTAATCATGGCTCCTCTGATTACAAATCCTCCATCCACTCTCACTGACTAACAAATAATGTTCAAATGCCTTGCTTTACATTCAAGGGTCTCTGAACTGGCCTCAAGCTAATATTAATTATTTCATTTACATGCATTCAACTGACGCTTGTGAGATTTGGCTCTTTGCCAGGAATTATCTGCGATATTTCTACTTTAAGTGCTTTTCTTTCTTTCACTCATTTTACGATGTAATGGCATTGAATATTTTTGCTTGTTTGTTTTTGCTGTCCTTTATATGTGCCTCTGCTTGTATTGTTCCCACTACATTATTATTATTATTATTATTTTTTGTAAATTTGGGAAATAATACCCATTTCAAATTATAGGACTACATGATAGCCTATACAGTTTGCCTGGCATATTGTATAGTTTGGACTAATGCTTGTTTTTTATTTTCTCTTCTCCTTTTCTTCACATCCTTAGTGCTTCACCTATAGTGTCAAGGTAAAGGCATGTCCTAACTATTGCGTTAATATGACTTATTAATTAAGTGATGCATCACTTCCTTAGTATGTGTCTGGTTAATTTGTTAATTTACATTTTTTTTTACAAGGGTAGCATTCTGCCTTGAAGCTAGTAGATGCTTAATACAAATGTTGACTGTTACTGTTTTTATTACCAATACTTTAAAATACGAGGATGTTTTACAAAGATCTATTCAAAAGTGTGAAAAATATTTATTGCCAAGTTTTTAGACACTTGCCCCAAAAGAACAATTTAAATTTATTTGTTAGAATTTAAGTCTCACTGAATTTTGCTCAAAGTTAGCTTTCACGAAGTCATTTTTTTTTTTTTTGAGAACAATATAAATCGTGTCCTGGTTACTGAAATGACAAGAGATGGAGAGAGAGCGCTGAAAGTGTGCTCAGTGGAGTGGGGAGAATTATACGTGACAGGCAGTCCACCTGGCCTCTTTCTGCAGTTGACTAAGTCATAGAAACTGGCGTAAGTGGTGTTTGTCAAAATGGTTACCCAAGGAAAACGGTGAAGGTCATAGTTGTAAGCACCATGCTGTCAATATCAATGTCTCCTTTATCCAGAAGCAATGAAGTATGATGGGAAGAACCTGAAGACAGTCAGAAGAGGTTGGCCTCATCCTGCCTTGGTAGCTGTATAAACTTAGGGCAGCCTGAACACCTCTAACAAGTGACCTGATGGAGTTGAAAAAGGAAAGATTTTGCTTAGTGATTCACGTAATTTCCAGCTCAACTCTCCAGATCTTTGTCCCTGTAAGACTGACGCTGCAAATAGGTAGACTCTCCATTTGCTCTTGCAGTGTCTTTTTAAGAAAAGGCCTGTGTAAATCTCTAATCACTGCCCCTTTCACATTTACAGAAATTATCTAGTTCGAACATGGTTCTCTCTTCAGTAGCATTTTTCCCCTCAAAAGTCACTTGACAATGTCTGGAAGGGTTTTAGTTGTCACAACTAGAGGGTTTGGGTGCTACAGGCACCCAATGGTAGGGGTCAGGGCTACTGCTAACATTCTATCATGCAAAGGACGGCATCTCCCTCCCCAACAAAGAATTATTCAGCCCGAAATGTCAGTGGTGCCAAAGTTCAGAATTCTTGATCTAGATAGTAAGCTAGATAATAACTTCTCTGTGAAAAGTTATTTCCTTGGTATTTATAATAGTTCTGGGCACAGAGGAGGAGCTCAATATATGCTTGTTAGAACTAAAATAAAGTTATATATTTTAAAAATATCTGATAGTCCCAGGGCATTAATCATTCCTTTGAGATAAGATTGTGAAATCTTTCTAAAAATCCATCTGTGACTCATGATGGGTGACGCATGGACTGATTCATTACATTGAGTACCCAGTCATTTATTAGGGCATATTCAGCCTTGTGTGGAAACAAGGAGTCAAGAAAGGAAAGAAGACCCCTAAAGTGCCATTCATCAGGGTCAGACCGAGCAGAATGTCAAAAGGAAAGTCAGCTTGGGAGCTGAAGATCTCCCAAAGGTGCGCAAGCTACATTTAACTTTTTAAAAATTATTAGTAAATTATTAGTAATACAAAATGGTTATTTTTGGAGTTTAATGACTAATCTATTCATAGTAAGAATGAACTAAGAATCAAATCACCAAAATGTCCATAAACAGCTTCAAACAATATCCAGTTGCTATTCCAATCTAGATAGAAATGAAAAGGTCCAAGTTTCATAAACAATTCTTTAAATCTATATGACAATTTCCCAAAGCCCCAATTGTTACCTATAGTTAAAAATGTTATCAAAAAGAACATTAGTTGATGGACACCCAGGTTGCTTCCACATTTTGGCCACTGTAAGCAATGCTGCAATGAACGTATGGATTCATTTGTCCCCTTGAAGTAGTGTTTTGGGTTTCTTTGGACAAATACCCAGAAGTGGAATTACTGGGTCCTCTTTGTCTCTTGTTATAGCCTTTGTTTTAAAGTCTATTTTGTCTGGTATAAGTATAGGTTCTTTTTTTTTTTCATTTCCATTTTCATGAAATATCTTTTTCCATCCCTTTACTTTCAGTCTGTGTGTGTCTTTCAATCTGAAGCGAGTCTCTTATAGGCAGCAATACATTTGGTGTTAAGACCCAGATAAATTGTCTTCGAGTCTCTCTCAGTTATACTCTCAACATCTCTAATAACTCCAAAATGAGTGCTAATTTCACCACATGACAAGCATTCTTTTGCTAACTAGATACCTGAAGGCAGAAATTGGAAAGGAAAAGAAAAGTTTCCAACCTCTTTTCTGGAACCTCTCTATACATTTTGCAAATACTTAACACAAATCATTTGTCAGTCTACCAGATCATCTCATATCAAAACTTTTTAACCTGAAAATTTCATAACTGTTTTTCAAAATTTTGTCATTAAAGTACTTCCTAAATACCGCTCAGACTCTGAATCTCTGAAAGAAGTTATGTTTTCAGTTTTCAAACCCATTTTTCTAGATACATTTTTATCTTAATGTTCACACTGCAAAAGAATGTTAAGTCCAATCAACCACATAGCTTTCATTATTATGATGTTGTATTATCTACCCTCCCCCCCAGATTTTATCATTTTGGGAGACTATATCAGATACCTTGGTGTGGGAAGAATTCTGTGTCAATCTTTTGGTCCCTAATTTCCCTTCTCTGTTGGATTACAGAATGCTGTGGCTTGACACCATCTAAGGCATTTGAGCAGGGAACAATAGCTGCCCTTAGTTTAGGGTCTTCCTAAATGGAGGAGTTATAACAATGTAAATTACCAATGGGATAACGCATATGGCTTATACATCAATTTCCCTGGTGTCCTAATCATTTCTGTATGCTCTCTTGGGATTGTCCTGATTCAGTGCTTTACTAATTTGAGGTTCCCAGGATTGAAGTTTAAGAGAGCAGGGCAAGAGATGAAGGCAAAGATAAGATAGAAAATACATTTAAATCATAAATTAGCATAGTTATGCAATTAACATGTGTGTATTTATATGGTATGTGTGTGTGCATGTGTGTATACATACACATACCAAATTATTCCACCTGCTTCTATGGAATACTTGTTATATTAAGATAGGAAGTTTGACCTTTTTTAGAGTCTTCAATTCCTTCAATCCGTCAGACACAATACTGGACATATGTGCATTATTAGACAACTACCAAGTGAGTGCCTACCATACAGCTCTTCTAGATGCGTGGGATAGAGCAGGAATTAGACAGCTAAGGTTTCCACCTCTTACAAAGTGAGAGGCAGTGGGAGGCAAATCATCAACTAGTTAAATAATCTAGATAATTCAGACAGTGATAATGCTAATCTTTATTCATTTCTTTCCATGTGTACTTTACGGTGTTAACTCATTTGATAAAACATGGTGATATGATGCGGAGTGAGTGGTGGGGCCAGTGCGAGTTTAGACCATCATTTCAGAGATGACATTTGAGCTGGGATCTGAATGTGAAGGTCAGAGGCAAGACTATCCTTCACAGTGCAAAGGTCACTGGGTGGGAGGTGGGTGACAGAACACCAGTGTGACTGCAGCTCAGTTAGGGGCAGAATAGTATGACTATTCTATTCATTCATTCTTGTGTGGAGAATGTAGTAAGAGTTAGGAGAGGAGGCCAGTTAGTAAGTATACTATTACTATAATCCCATAGAAGATGGCACTTTGGACTATGGTGGGAGCAGTGAAGAAGACAACTATGTAGGTAGATTCCAAATATATTTTGCAGGTAATTCAGTTAAGACTTGCTCATAAACAGAAGGTTTGAAGTGAGGGAAAAAGACAACCAAGGACGAACCCTAGGCTTTTGGGTTGAGCATCTGGGTTGGACAGTGATTCAATTCATATAATGCACATGCAGTGAACTCCCTCACTCCAAAAACATCTCCAACTCTGCCTGTCATAATCAATCATTTCTTGAGATCCTGTTCAAATGCTAGTTCTATTAAGTAGCTTTCCCCGATTCTTCATGTCATTTTATAACTCTGGTATAGTAAGTACCATGCTTTGAAACACTGCATGACTTTTTAAGCACATACCTCACTTGTTTTACTAGACACTTGAGGGCAGGAACTATTCCCATAAAATTCTTGGAATATTCACAGAGTCCCAGTTTTAGGCATAATCAATGTTAGTTAGTTACCTATTTCCCTCTCAAACTACTGATTTAAATGATAGATTATGTGGTAATCTCACATAGAGTAGATGCCTGCTATCCCCTAATTATTCTAAGACTCAAGGCCTGTGTATATGAATGTAACAAAAAAGGAACAATTGGGGTTTCATTTTGGAATCTGCTAGATTCCATGAAGCTCTAAGGTAAGAATCTTCTGAAACAGAATCCAAACAAAAGGGAAGGGCAGTGAGCACTGCAGAAATTTGAGCTCTGTCTGCAAATAGGGAGTGGAATGCAGAATGATGAGTTGCAGACCTTTAAAAACCTTAGTACCATAAATATCTTGTTTTTGTAGGTAAATATACATTTTTGGTATTGTAGTTCTGTGTTTTTCCACTGACATATGAAGTTGCAAAAGGTGTAAGAAGGAGGCATTTCCAAATTCTACAGTATGTGTTAGAGTTGTTCTCACCTCAGTATTTTTATACTAAGCAGAAGTAGAGGGTTTGAAATGAAACTCCCTGATAACTGTCAACACGATAACTGTCTTGAACACTCATTTGAACATTCTCAAGGCAAAGAACCCATTATGAGGTTGATTCCTGTCCAAACATTTGTTTGCTGTCTCACGGACACAACCCTAACCACTTTCTCGTCTCAGACATTTTATGCCTGACTAGCATCTTCTTCACAACTTGGACCAGATTCTTCGCTCCCGGGCAGAGCGCAGCCCTGTATTCACGGAGGTGCTTATCCAATAAACTGTAATAAGGAGAATCCGCTACTTTATGCATCATAAAGTTGTCACGGAAGTGCCTGAGGAAACCCTTTTGTCACCCATGATTCGGCGCTTCTCTCCCAATAGATATTTGATATTTTCTCATTAGTAATATATTTTTTTCCAACATTTTGATAGATGGACCCAGGAGAATTAATTCCTACTTTCCTCTTGTTCTGGCCTCTGTGGGAAACTTTATTGTAGTCATTTCTTTTCTGTTCGCTTTGCTTGTGTTTTTTGGAATAATTTCACGTTTTTAAATTTCATCTCAGATGATCATTATAGATGAGGTGAGAACATGTGAGACACAGTTGAGCTCATCCCCTCCCTTGCTGTTGAGCTCTTTACTGGCAAGAAGCAGCCTCCAGATTTTACACATGGAGGGGTCTCAGCCACAGCCACAGCCCATGGCATTTGCACCAGCTGTACCTTTCACCCTTCACACCAAAGCTTTCAGTGGAAAGTTGGATGAGAATTTAAAATTCACCCAAACTCTCCATTTGGTAACCATGCTTTTAAGCCTCAGAGAATTAGAATCGATTATCTTTTTAATTTAAATAGGTCAAAATTTTAAATGAACACAGATAAGAAAGCACTACGTTGCAAATTTTACCAGTAACAAATGGTATGAAATGTGGATTGTTTTTACAAAACCTCACATGAGATAAGAAGATTGCAATATTAGGGCACATTGAAGAGAAATCAGCATTTATCACCTGGTTATAACTTACTGTGTATGAGGAGAATCTATGATGACTGGCTTACTTGTACTACCTCATTTAATCCTCACTACAAGAAGAGGAAACACAACATGCTAACCTTATCTCCATTTCACAAATGGGGAAACAGCTGAAGTACTCTGTGCCAGGTCCTGCTGCTAGGACGTGTCCCTCTTTCTAGTCACTGTATAATAATGGGAACTTTGGACTCAGTGAGGTCATGCTGGGGGTTCTCTGCCTACAGACATCCCTAATTTCAATAGTCTTTCCATCAGTGGTGCCATTGAAATACACCAGCATTTTCACGGTATCTTTTCAATTCCCTTGTGCTCTGAGAAGCAGCTGTTTGTTAGACCATGTTTAAGGGACTCTCCTTAGTTTATGCCACCTAACACTAAGATGCCATTTTACTGCGCATTGACTATTCCAAATAGACAGAGACGATGTATCCCTCCCCTATAGCTATGGAGACTGGTTGTACTATCTGGACCAGCACCTTAGTCCACTTAACTGCCCTGCTAGATCCATCCTAGACCAGATCCTGTTTGGGAGACCGTACACAGGCAGTTGAGTGCCTGGGTTAACGCAGACTGTGCATCACTATGAAAATCTCACCAAATGCTGACATGTTCAAACCCTACGGCTCCTCCTCTGAGGTAACTAAGCAGAGCTTTTGCTGGAAAATATGTAGAATAACTTTCCTGCCAGTATCTGGCCCATGAGGGGATCTCCATAGCCCTGCTCTCAGGGGCTGGGACATTCCATAGGCTGGGTCAGAGGTCACTGACACGAAGCGCTTTGAAAGTCACACTCTGGCCCCATCATCCTTCATGGACCAGCTTTCTCATTTGCACTCTGGGATATATCAGGGAAGGAACCTGAGTTCATGAGGGGATCTGAGGGGATCACACTGTTCATTTGGGACTTGGCATGTCAAGATGCTTTTGTGACCCTGGTCACATTAATTTATCATTATTGACAGGAATGAAGAAAACTTGGATGAAGTTTATTCAAAATTCATTGTCTATTTCTTTGGCTTTTATCAATTAATTCCCCGTCACACAGAATATTCCTTTTTTTTTTTAGCTGAGCCATTCTGCCACCTGTTGGCAGCTCAGCGGCAGCGGCAGCTCAGCTCGGGCCCATGTGGGAATTGAACCGGCAATGCTGTTTCTCAGAGCTGGCACTCTTGAGCGAGCTCTTAACCAACTGAGCCACTCAGCTGGCCCAGAATATTCAAATTTTTATGAAGAGAAAAACTGATATGAACACATCAGAAGAAGTAGCAGAATTTAATAAAGAGAAGGAAAGATTTCTAGCTCATTTCAGATCTGCTATCCTTGGCAAGCTGCCCAGAATTTTTCCTCCTTTTATTTATAAAATAATTTAAAGATCTTTGGACTTTTAAAAGTAAATTGGGGCCGGCTGAGTGGTGCGTTGGTTAAGAGTTGGCTTGGGACGCCAGCTCTGAGAAGCAGTTCCCCAGTTCAGAACCCACATGGGGGCCAGTGACACTGCCCTCTACAGCTAAGATGGTGAATAACAGCTCGATCTGGAGCTGGGCTGCTGTGAGTCGCTGGCGACCGCGTAGGCTGCAGTGGGCTGCCATGAGCTACATGAGTGGCTGACAGC
>NW_017732437.1:206466-258006 GCF_001890085.2 Hipposideros armiger | reverse complement strand
CAGCAACTTGTCTGTTCCCCTTCCCCCGATTCCCCAGCGCTGTTCCCCTCCCCCAATTCCTCAATAAAATCTTTAAAAAAAAAGTAAATTTTGTATATTAATGATGGAGGGGCAAGAATATCTTGAGGTTGGCTGATTCATGGTGAATGACAGATAATCCACCTGCTGGTCATAAGGCAGAGCTGCACAACCTTGTCTGTTAGTACAGCCTGTTGCTACCTGAGGAGGTGACACCATCTTTCATGCAGGAGAGGTAATAATTTAAATTATTGGACTTTTGGCAAATAGCTAACATATTTTATTAGCTAGAATGCTAATTTATTCAACATGCTGACTAGAGAATGTACTTTAACTATTAAGTACTAGAAATATTAATCAGACATCTCACTTAATCCCCACAAACACACGGTGATATAAATATTATTATTGTCATATCATTCTTTTTTCTTTTACAGTCAGGGAGACCAAGTAATTTGTTAGTCGCCCAGTCAGAATTCCAAGTTCATGCTTTTTTCACTGAACTATATGATCTCTCTCTTCCTCTGCTCACTCTGAGTATTATTACGTCAGCAATGTAAAAATAAAGTGCGTTCATTTTGTTAAAAAAAAAAAGGCAGAGTTGCAAATGTTTTCTGGGCTGGCATGGCCAACGTGAGCGGTGATTGCCCAAGCCCATCAGGACACACTCCATAGGAGAGAGATAGGGGACAATCGGCTCAATTAAGGCTTTCCATGAAATGTTTTGGAGCCCGCGCTGAGTATGAGGCATAGCCCCTGACTCCCCAGAAATGCAAGGTGACAAGTACCACAGTCTGCCTGCTTTGCCACCTACCAGCTGTCCACATGTGTAACGTGCCTTTGAGTCCTCTGTCCCTACTGGGTAAGATATGGATTATACCATACTCTCCCGGTGTGACTGTGGGGACTAAGGAGGGAACTGTGTGTAAAGCTATGTGTGCCCAGGACCTGGCAAGAGTAGATGTTTAATAAATGCCACATGGTCGTTCTTAGGACATCCCATGGAACATGGACACTAGTAACTAGAAAAGGAATGACTGATAATGTAAGGAAAACCCAGACAAGCAGCTGTGGGGCTTCAGTGGGTAATAAAACAGCTGACATGAAGCAGATGTCTGATTCTGCTTGAGGGTCTCAGATGTACAGACCTATTCAGCCCTTATCACTAGTGAGAGAGGTGAGAGGTGAGAGAGTGAGGCACAGAGAGGTGAAGTCACTTGCCCACTGTCACATGCAGCCAGTGAGAGGCTAGGCAGGGTCCAACTCCAGGCTGCTTTACCCTGGAATCAGCTGGTGTCCAGACCACCCACACTGCTCCTCAAGTGGTTCGTTTCTGCAGGTGACTACCACACTCCTGGGACAATTGAAGGAAGGTACCATATTTGAGAACTCAATCATATGTGGTCTCACATTTTCCACATGTGTCATGTATATAACCCTGGTCTTCCCAAGTGAACTGTCAGCTCCTGGATTCTAACATTTTAACACAGAACACCCAGCAGAACTGAGGCACAAGGAATACACTCCAAAAACGCAGGAGGAGTGGGGTGAAATGTACAGCAAAGCTCAGCTTCCAAGAATGCAGAGTGTCTGCTGTTGGCTGGGAAAGGCGGGCTAGCCTCACCTGCTGCTCTAATTAGAGGCGGGGCTGCTTTGGGGAAAGAAAAAACCACCACAGAAACAAGAAAGTACCCCAGATAACCCAGTAGTTATTAACCAAAGGTCCCAATTTGCATCTGCCCAGTCGGGGAAGGGCCTTTAGTGGCCATTGATACTCTCACAATGAGGTAAGAGTCCTAGACACACAAACACGATCAACACACAAATATGTAGCTGCATATGTTCATGTAGAGAGACAGAGGGATACATAAATATAGATGTGAATAGCATAGTTTTATTCTATGTGAATACCATTACGTGGTCAAGCCCCACTAGTCTCCTCTTCCTGTTAATTGTTCAAGAGCTATAAGATATGTATACCTCACAATGGAAAGGAAATGCTTTTAAATGCTAATAGTTTTGTTTGTCTTTTGATAGTCATAATAATATAACCTTTATCAACCTACTATCTTAAGAATTGAAGAGGAGCTTACGTTTTATCCAGAGCATTTTCAAGTTTTACAACATAGGAAGTATGGTCTTATCGCAATTTGGTAAACCATTATTTATGTCTGCTGGTTAGCAGAGAATGTGATTAAATATGCAACACATATAAAAACATGAACAATTTTAATCGTGTAAAATTTTGGGGGGGTTGAATAAATTTTTATTAAAGACAATCAAGATTTTAATTTAAAAACTCCTTACATGTCAAAGAATATAATACTTTTAATAATACTTCTCAAATGTAACACATTTTGAGAAAGTCTTTTGCCTATCAAAAATAGAATTACTATCGTGAGTTACAAAAAGGAGTTTAATCCTCCTTCTGTCAAATAGTGCTTAGATTTCCCCAAGGAATTTGTACGTTCCATTTAATTCAGAGAACTTCCACTATCAATTCTGTTATTATGTATTTATCAAAATGCTAAATATATTTATTAGGTGAAGGGAAAAAAAGACCTGTTCTCCGGATGATTATGGCACTTGCGATATTTTAAATGATCCAAAAAAAAGAAAGTTGAATCTAGTATTTTAACGACTGTACCAAATGGTCAAAGACCCTGAAGCACTTCATGCCTTTTCTCCAATGGAGTGTGTATTGCTTTTGGCAGAGAAAAGTATGTAAATGGCTAATAGAAAAAGATAAACATTATGTTCCTGTAGGTAATGCTTGTCTACATAAGAGAACTCAGAACTTTCAAACTGGAAAAAACTGAAATGGAAAAAAAACAAAACCTGCTCCTAAAATGTTCCCGTGTGCTCTAGATAAGAATAGTTAATGAATAATGAAGGAAGTGGTGTCTTGAAAATGAGACTGGCTCATTGTTCTCCAGAAAAGCATTTTCGGGCTAATTCTCCTGTGACTCCATGGCTAAATGGGTTTATAACGCAGCGTTTTAATGTTAATAATCTATTTGCACAAATCAAACAAACAGCAAGTCAAAGATTGAGTCATTTTGCAATAATACAAAAAATCGACACTGGTTATATGGGCCAGTGTTTCGTAGACATTAATTCTCCACATTGCTCATTCTGACCCTAAGGTTTTAGGGGACTGGACAAAAATATGTTTCCTCTTTAGAAGTGTAGTAATTTTACTGATAATTTTTCTCTATAAAAATAGTGCTACTCAGAAAATAAGAATATTCACCTCAAAAAGATCAACTATGCATTGTAATTAATTGTCATACATATCAATTTAATAGTGGCATAGGTTAGAAATAATTAGTAGTAAGTTAAGCATTATGGCTACAATATTAAATATAAGCTTAGGACTCAAATTTATTTAGCTATATTGAAAGTATTATAGCAGGCTAATTTAGACCCCATGACACATGACATTATCCTTTTTTAGAAACCGGAATATTTGCATCATTTTAGAAGACTATATGACAGCTTAGAAGTGTCATCATTAAAAACAATTAATGGGGCCGGCTGAGTGGCTCAGCTGGTTACGAGCTCGCTTGGGAGCACCAGCTCTTAGCAGCAGGGCTGCGGTTCGGATCCCACATGAGGGCCAGTGATGCTCGCCCTCTACAGCTAAGATGGTGAACAACAGCTCGACCTGGAGCTGGGCTGCTGTGAGTCACCAGCGATGGTGTAGGCTGCAGCAGGGCTGCAGTGGGCTGCCGTGAGCTACGTGAGTGGCTGGCAGCCAGGGTGAGTGGCTGGTAGCTGGTGTGAGCTACCGGGAGCCACTGTGAGCGGCCGACCAACAACCCGTGACCGATTGCCTCATCTGGGAAGAGCGCAATGATCATACCAACATGGGCCAGTGAAGCAATGTCCTCCACTACTAGACTGAAGAACAAAACAGCAATTTGTCTACCTGTCTGTTCCCCTTCCCTGATTCCCCAACACTGTTACCCATCCCCCAACTCCCCAATAAAATCTTACAAAAAAAAAAAAAGCAATTAATGATCTTGTACTATCTGGAGAAAATAGAAAGGTTTCAATGGGGACAAATGAGTTCATCTCTTCAATCAGAAATAGTTTGTTAAGGTCCTACTATGTGCCGTGCACTACTTATAACATTGTTATCAATCATTTCCACATAAAGTATCGATAGTGAAACCTAGTAAGCTCTCAGGGTGCCTAGGTTCTCTTTTTTTGTGAAGAGCTAACCAGCAGAGTGAGAGGGAACAGGGAAGTTTCCTTTCCATGGGAGGGCATGTCCTGAGTGTTAATGCCAAAAGGTAGGGAAGGAAAGGGAAAGCAAGAATGACAGGTGTGAAGTGCTTGGGCCTGATGGACAGTCAGGACTTGATGCATGAGTGTTATCATTATTATTTATGGTAGCGGGGTGAGGATGGCACATTCGCTGGACCTGCCATGAGGAGGAGAAGCGAGCAATGAGCATGGAGCTGCAGAAGTGGCCAGGGGAGGGCTGCATTCAGCCAGACGGAGCGTCAGGAACACGCTTTCTCTACTGAACAGGCTTCTGTTTTAACTTGCTGTTTATTCTGCCCACTCCCAACTCTTTTTCATGTAGGTTCTGTGCTGCTTTTCCCAACCTCCCCCTCAACACTTCAGGAAACATTTTATTAACAATTTGGAGGTTATAGTTAGTGACTGGAACCTCACTGCCAGGGCCTGGGGAGTCTGAGTTATGGGCCTAGTTAGGATGTTTGTCCAAGGACAATTATGAGTACATAACTCTATTTTTCTTCCCTCTTTTAGTTTGCTAAGGACTATTTAAATAATGGATACCCAAGCAGAAAAAAAAATGACTTGAAGAATAACACCATGATGGCCTTCCCAGATGTGTGTCGTTAGGATGCGAAATGAGTTACGCAGAAATAATATGGGAAACTGCTGGCTAGATACCAGTACACCAAGGAACACACCATGGGAGTGATCGATGGGTCAAAAATTAAATATGTCAGCAATCAATGATGCTATTAAAGAGCCTATAATGAAATGTCCATGATGGGATGAAGAATTATTTGAAAAATTCATAATCTGCAACCTCAGGCTCTACCTGGAGCTCAGCCTCTCATTGTGGCCAGCATTCCTTAAGATCACAAATTAAAAAAGAACAGTTAATTTCATTTAAAAGTTGAAAAATATGACCTTTGAGGAAAGATGAAAAGAATTGACATTATTTGGGCCAGGTAAAACACAACTGTAGGATTGACTTAACGTCAAATACTTGAATCAACTGTTCTCCAAGAATTCAGACGTCTGAAGCAGACAAAGTAGGCTGAAACTGCAGTAAGAGATTTTAGTTTAACTTTAATAAGGAACTTCCTGGAAGAAATCTAAATCTCTTACTGCAATTTAACTTAATGTTACAAGGTTAATTAAACACAAACAGGCTACCAAGGAAAGTTGTGGAATCTTGGCTCTTAGATAGAAAACCACATATCTTAAATGGTTTAAGTTTACTCCTAACTGGAATTAAGAGACTGGATTGAATAACTCCCAGAGTTTGCTTATAGTATATTATATAACTGGTTTTATAGCTTTTTAACTTCTTCCGTGCATGGGTGAGGCACACATCCATATGAACTCCAGGGCTGAATAAAAAATACAACAAGCTCTATATACAAAGTGAATCTTAGGTTTTCTTACTTGGCATAAGAAAGGAAAAGTGTTATTTTTAAATTGGCTCCTTTCCTGAACCCTATTAAGGAGAACTCTGGTTTGGAAAAATATTTTATTACAGCACTAAAAGATAGTCCCAAATCATTAACATACTGAGTCCATTGAACTACTTATCAATACCACATTCAAAGTCGTGTGTTTTGAGCAAAGAAAGGGCTTAAGTAGAGCTTTATAACTAACCACAAACAACGCTTATTTTTGGCCTTATTAGGAATTTGACATTAAAAAAACCCAACCCAAACCACACACTTTTATTATATATGGTCAAAACTAAGAACAAAAAAAACAGCCCATGTTTTCACAGTACTAAAGTGGTTTAATACATTGCTCTCATGTGCTGCCATATTCAAAAAAGGATAATTTGTGGAAAAAAAAAACGGGCTGTAATTGCTAAACATTTGATGAATTGTGGCATAATGCTAAATAATTATTCTTCCTCTTTTTTTCTTCTGTCAAAATGGGCAAAGTCATTTCTTTTTATTGCTCCTCCCCCCCATTTTTTAAAGAAACAAACCACTGTGACATCCATTCCAATTAAAACTAATGCATCTATTATTTCATATCTAAATGGGGCTGACATCATCACCGTGTCCTGAAAGATATTTAGCTCTAGTCCACTGTTACATACTTTGTGCATTACATGAAATAAAATATCTCAAGATTTTGAAAATATTTATTTTAAAAATAGCAATCAAATTGTCTGTAATCACATTTTCTGCTTGGCTTTGAAAGCTACATTATTCAATATGCCAGTGGTCCTTTCCATAATGGTAACATATTAGAAATTCATGCTGCTCTAATACCTCTGACTTCCTTGATGGACCAGCACTCCCTATAGACCCAAAGGAACACTCCAGCTTCAGTGTAAGTCCATCCTGCACACTACCTACTGAAGTGATGGTTGTCAAAACAGTTGTACAGTGGCCTTTGAATGCAAAGTGTGCCATGACTGAATGCTAAAAATGACATTAAATCTGAGTACATACATTAAGCTTGCTTTTGTTGCCTGGAAAAATAAGGCATTTGGGAAATAGACCCCCCAATTTTATTGCTTTTAACATCTTTTTTCCATTTTAAACTCCAGAACTGGAAATTTGAAGCATTCAAAGAAATTGAAATCTCCTTTGTTGCTTTTTTCATTGTAAATTTTCTATAATGTGTCATTAGGAACCACACTCTACAAAAAGCCCAGGTCCTAAATGCATCCTTTCTGTGAGGCCATTCTAAAACTTTGCACGATTTTTCTTTGTATGAAAGAGCTTCTGTTGACTGCACAAAGAACAAGGGATCGCCAGGCAGTGAGGCTTGGATGACTTTATACAAGGTTGTATTTTGCCTTCCACCAATCCATGATTAACCCAGCAGTGAATGTACCAGAGTGAAGAAAAAAAGGAGAGGCTCTGGGTATGGGTTTGTAGGAATCAAAGGATTTTTCTGAAACCATGAATACTTATCACAGACATTTTCTTATTCCACCTTTCTCCCAAAATAGTTCTATAGTTTCTTTTTAACCTGAAAACACAGTCCATTCTCACAAAGTGACGTCACTTTCTTCTTAATGGTAGAATAACATCCCCCCCACCCCCAAATGTTCTGTTTTATAGATTCAAATATCTTAATAACTGATTGGGCTTTGGGGAGTACAGGTGAAACACTGAGAAAGCTGAAACAACAGTCAGAAAAATTACTAAACAACTAAAGTGACAAGCTGAGTGAGTTGTGACTCTGGGTCACAGTGGTGTGGTAGATAGAGAATGAATCATAGGAAAACGCTAGCTGGGAAGGATCTCAGAGATCAACTACTCTTGTGGTTTTCCATCTCATTGGGGGTGAAAACCCTTTGCTCAAGGGACTGTTATAAGAAATGTAAATAAGTGAGACCAGTAGGAACAAAGCCTCTCTGGCTGCTTCCTGGTTCCCTCTGGCTCCAGGGAGCTGAATTTGGAGCCTGTCATCTAGCGCACCCCACCACCACCACCATGGGTTACAGGCGGGGTGCAATGATTGCCCATGGCTAGCATGATAGACTTTCATTCCAGGATTCTTCTAATCAGACTCTACCCTCTGATCAATTACCCACTATCAAAATAACTCAGGGGAATTTTGAGAAAATGGAACTTTTGCACATTGGGTCATGAATGGCTGTTTAACTTGGACCTAGAGAATCAGAACTAATTGGCACTTATTTGACAGTGCATACTAATAGAAAGTCTACCTTGTTTTATAGCCTGGTCTTGGAAAATAGGGACTTTAAGAAAATGGAATCTTTTTAAAGTGCCAGAAATCTAATTTCTTGCAGGAGTCCTGACAGACTAGTAACATAAAATGACACAGGCAAAAATATACCAAAAGGGAGTGGGGGAAATTTGGGAAGGAAGAAACTTCAACCTGTGCATGCTTCACGCCTATATGTGTTGGTGGCAAGTTTTCAAAGGCAATCTAGATATTCTACCCTGGTGACCTTTTTATCACAAAGGGATTGCCACTGAATATGTATAGTACCTACTGCACAACAGGCACTACTTTACAGATATTAACTACGTTAATGCTCACAACATTATGGGATTAAATATCTTATTATACCTATTTTATAGATCAGGAAACTGAGGAACAGAAAGGTTATAGAAGTTGTTCAATGTTACACAGTTGGTAAGTGGCAGTCCCAGAATATGAACTAAGGCCATCTGGGCCAAAGATGTTGATTTTAATTACAATGGTTAACAAGGATACTCAATAGAAAGTAAAGACTTCTTTGGTTAATAGCAGGCTTTTCACTGTCTTTTTTTTTTTTTTGACAGAAGTGAAGAAGATTAAGGATTAAAGTATAAATAACTCTTTTGGAAAATCATCTCCCTCATGCATTTTAACATCTCCAAAAGAGTCATATAAGCTTGCTTTTCATATTTTATTTAACAAACTTATATAATACTTCAAATGTGCCAGCCACTAAACAATTCTTAAATATTCATCTAACCCTATAAGGTAAAGACTATTATTATCCTTGTTTTTAGGATAAGAAAGCCGGGGTATTTACTGGCTGAGCCCCTGAGCTGCTCATTTAACCACTCTGACCCTCTACTTTCCATTTGTAAAACTGGGAGAATAATATTCATTTAGGTATTGGTTTCTAATTATGGACTAAATTTCTATATCTAATATATTAGAGATTTGTAGGAAATGCTTATAATCAGTGAATTGTATCAGTTATATTGCCACTCATTGGGCATAAGAGATAAGAAAATTTATCTTTATAATAAAATCTCAAGAGATTATATAGTATACATAATTTATATTATATAAAATAGTAACGTATGTAACATACACGTATAATGATGCATATATATTAAGCATTACAGTAACTTCTAAAATCTATAGAACACCTAAATGAAAACTAAAATATTTTCACCTCTTTGATCCATTCAAATTTTAAAATTCCATCATATGAACATACTAACACAAAGATGCAAGTGCCATCCTAACAGCAAAAGACAGCTTTAATAACATTGAAGAGCTTTTGGAAAACAAAATTGGAAACAGTTGAGTCTATATATAAATCTGCCTAGGGTAGCTTATGCTCAGAGGATTTTAAAATTTACAGCAAGTTCATTATTTAGAATCTACAAGTGCTAACTTTTGTTGGTGGTTCCCATATTATAGGTGACTTTGAAAGAATTCAGAAAGAGCACTGCCATTTCTAGGTGGGCAGCTTTTACATCCTAATTTCTATAGCCATAATTTCCTCATCTACATGAACACTGATGACCTAAATTGTGTACTATTCATAAATATATTTCAACAATTGGCAGACCAATCAGTAATTGGTTGTTAAATTTTGTCATCACGTTAGACATGAGCAAGTTGCTAAGGAAAGAGTTTTAGCCAGTTTTTACAAAGAAGCATGAAGAGAATATTTTAGAGTCTTAAACTTCCTTTCCAAGAAAATAATCCCTTAGTGCTTTTTAAATGTAAAATATGGTGATATGAAGGGTTGTGCATCTTTAGATCCATATAGTTGGGGATGATGTGAAAACAGCTTAGCAGCCCATCTTTCTATTCTCACTGTCACCACCCTGTGTATGTCCTCAACACCCTTTGCCCAAGTTATGACAACAGGCTCCTCAGACTTTCCACACCTCCAGCTTCTTACCACTGCTATACATCCAGGGAGGTGTCAGAAGAAATGACTTACAACACTGCTTTCTCAATGCTTTTGCCTTGAGTGAAAACAGCCAATGATTATTTAGAATCCATCATATCAGCCCACAGTTCTTTGGTTGGTTGTTGAAGTCTTCGGTCAAATCTCTCACCTTAAAATATCCAACCTGCAACCATCAAATGTTCCCCAATATGCCTTTTTTCTTTCCTCACTGTTTGTCCAAATCAAAACCATCTTCCAAGCCCTGGCTGCAGTCCTGCCTTTTCCACCCAGTTTTATAAACTACCCAAACCAGATTACTATAACTTCTTACAACTTGAAATTCCTATTGGGTTCATGGCCAGTAAAACTGAATTGAGCACTTCGCTTGATCTAATGGCTTTGTGTCTCACTCTATTTGTTTTGTTCCTACTGATTCATGTTTTGTTTTTTTCCCTGTAATTTATAAGCTCCTGAAGGACAGTGGCCATGTATTATCAATCATTTGAGCCCGTTGAATCGGTGAGACCATGGCAAGTGTTTCAAATGTGCACACTGATGAATGGCATTCTAGAAACCCAACAGCTCAAAATAAGAAGCGAAGAGGCTCCTGTTTCTTTCTTAAAAGAATTAGCAGACTCCAGGACAGCTGACCATTCATTAGGTTTCTATTGCAACTTTATAGTGTATCAAACTCTGGTCCTTGGAATCCGGCCAGAGATCCAAGCCTTGAAACAGGATCCTTAAAAATAAATTTAATCTCCAAATCTACTTTCTCCAAGACCATTCTGGCTTTAAAAATGGGCTTAATATAGATTTAATGTTAGAATCAACATCATTAACTACACTTATGCTGTCCAATATAGTAGCCATTAGGTACATGTGGATACTTTAAACATAAAGTAATTAAAATGTAACAAAATAAAAATTAGCCTCTCATTCATGCTAGCCACATTTAAAATAGCCAATGACAACTGTTACTGGACAGTATGAATAACAGAAAAGCACAGAAAGTCCTCTTGGACAGTATGAATAACAGAAAAGCACAGAAAGTCCTCTTGGACAGTGCTGAAACTTATTCAAAGCCTCACCAAGATTTGTATTATTTGTTGGAGTGGCTTTTTATTTACAGCATAAAATGATAGGACCAGCACTGTGAGTAGGCAAAATAGATGCCCATCTCAGAACACGGTTTGAGAGATCTTGGAAAGTCTCACCAACCTATCAAAAACCCTGCTAGATTTATCTTGCCAAAAACCAGAACTTCTTTCCCTTTGTGTAGCCCAGTTAGGGCCCCTCTGCCTTGTAAAGTGTTAAAAGTTCCAAGGGAAATCCAATGTAAAGGGAAAATATCTAAGTTGGGTTTTTGACAGTCGATTGGGTGGGGATAGCATAAATAAATTCGGATGAGCTGAAGCTCCTGAGAGGTTAGAAGAAAGTACAGTGGAGGAAGGTGCTGGAGAATGGTGTGTTTCCCAGCTGTGGCCAGGTCCAGTCCTGAGCGCCATTTGAGAATGGAGTGATGGCCGTGGATAGGAAATCTGGGACAATCCCACACGCATATTGATCGAAGTTGCACAAGCATCTCTTAAAGAGTGGCTGGTGTGTTGAGGGGGCCCTAGGAATGCTAAAAAGGCAATTAGATAACGGAAAAAGTTTGGGAACTTCAACTATGTAATTAAATATTTCATTATCCCTCCTATAGCCCAACTCCATTCGCACTATGGGAAGGAACATAGCAGACAAGACTGGCATTTTACACACTGGATGCACTTCTTCTCCTTCTTAGTGAATGGGGGGCCTACATGGCAGGACCTGGAGGCCTATGGCTTCGCAAACTGGGTCTGAAGTCTTCGCCCAAAGAATAGGCTGTGATTTTCAAGGTGACCACTTTGAAATACATACACATTGAGTACGTTTGTTTAAAAATTCATGTTCTACTTTATGAAGTGATAGTTAATGTTTGCAGGATAAATTTGTACGGGTGGAATATAATATCAAATACTGGGGCAACAGTGCTGAGAATTCTGCCTGTGCTCGTGCCGGGAACCGCTCCCTCTTGGCCACCCAGCTAGCTGCCAGTTCTTAGGAGAATCTATGCCTTATCATGACATTCGGCTCTGGGCTTCAGTCCCTAAAAAACTTCTGTGGGGTTTCTTTTCACACGACTTCCACCCCCCACTTATGTTCATGATTAACAGAAAAACCTTCTTGTGAAGTCATTCACGTAAGAGATACAACCCTGAATGACTTCGATTAAGTAATAATATGAACACTTTCCTTTCAGAAACAACATACTACAAACAAGTTAATCAATTTGTTCATTGTGAACATGACAGCACTGTTCAGTGACTTACGAAAATGACAATAGAGTTAGTTGGACCGCTAAGTGATTGAACAACGGAAGCCAAAGAGTGCTAATTCAAAATCACTGTTAACATGGGAGAGAGTTTTATGACATGGTAAAAAGCTCTGCCCTTAGCCATATGCTACTGAAAAGATTTTTCACTACTTGGGATATAGACAGAGAAATTAAGTTTTTGGATGACATAAAAATCAGAAGGAAATATTTTAAGATAAGTCCGTGTTTCTCAAGCATGGGATGCTCCTTAAAAATACAGACCCCTGGACTCCTTGGGTTGTGGCTGGGAATTTAGTATTTGCTCGTTTTCTTGGTGATACACATTCCCGCTAAATTTGGGAAGTGTAGGATATTAGAAGACTCTGAATGATGACTGGCCCAAAAGACTGAAACACGTTAATGGGGATAAATTTTGATCATCAGAATTATACCTTCAAAACAAAAATGAAAACTATTTTCTTGCTTTCTTATTATGTAAATGTGTGGAATTTGAGAGTTAAAAATAGGGTAGAAACCAAGTTTCATAGCCGTTCCTGTTCAGAAGATGTGGGGGTCTCGCTTGTGGTGAGGAACCCTGCACTAGATGAGAAGTGGCACCTTTTAAGGTAACTTTATATTTGAAAGGTAGTAAGACAGTTTAACTCCACGAGAGGATGGGCAATGTCAAACAGTATTTAGTATTTTGGGTTATAAATATGAGTGGATGAAACGTGTAATTAATTGATTTTACCTAGACTTAAATATAACATGGAACATTGCTTTAGGGTTTTGTAAGACTTACGGAGAACATTTTCCATGGCTAAAAACGTATTCCGAGTTTCAGAATGCCGTGTTATTACAATTTAAAGCTTTGCGCATTAAATTAGACCTTGCCCTCACGAGGTCCTGTCTCTCACTTCCCACTACAAATAAGTAAGCAGGTTCTTACCACAGAAATGGAGTTGGTAAGCAGTGCTCCGTCTTGTCCCAGCATATTGGAGACGGTGATTTCAGGTAGGTCCATGTTTTGTGGATGAAACGGTAGCAGGCCATTATGGTTCATTGGGTGACACAGAGAGTGGTAACCAGTTTCAACTTCATTCAGATGCACCAGCGAGTGGTCAGGGAGGGAAGGAGGTGTGATTGGTGGGATGTTAAAGTCTTCACTTTCCAGGCTTGGACCAGGGTAGGACTGCAAAAACAACAGTGACATTATTGCAAATTATGATCCCCTTCTTCCTTATCATGAACAAACACACATGACCCCTTCAGATATTATTACAATCAGCATTATGGATTTGGGAAAGACATTTCAAACACTTCGATTATCCTGCTGCAATTTCACTACTATGCATAGAAGACATTGTCTCTAAAGCATATCCACCTCTCATACAAAGAGTGCTTCCATTAGGCAGTTTTATTTTTCCAAGAAGCTGAGCTCAAAAAGATTTCAAAAGTCCCATTAAAATTTTCCAGAGTTAATCTAGCTGCATACTTTTTTTCATAAGAATTGTGGGGAAGGAAGGCAATTTATAAAATTAATGTTTGATCAAACATGTTTCAGAGGACTCCCTACTGCTCAGATCATGAGATGTAATAAAATGAATTCCAGAAGTGCTGGGGCAATTTGCTTTTGGATTTCGAAAAGCTATATGCTCACAACCGACAAAAGGAAAGTAATTAGTAAAGAAATAACTTAAGAATGTTGCATAAGTGTGGTTGCATAGAAAGTTTGATATATGAAAAAAAAAGGTCATTAAAAGCTATTTTTGTCACAAAGATTATATCATTAAAATAAAACGAAGATCGCTTTCTTGATTTCTGGCTACTTACATTTGAATTTCCTCTAAAATTAATATTCAGTTTTTTTTTTTTTTAGCTGAGCCATAATATTCAGTTTTAATAAATAATATCACAATCATTTAAACTCAGTTCAGCCAATTTTGAAAGGCAAAATAACAGTACTATTTTTATAATACTAATTTAGGAATAAAAGTCAATCAATAAAATAAATCACATATGTGCAATATTTTCTTTCAGAAAGTAGCTTTAGACAAAAAAAGTGAGGGAGTAAAGAAGGAAGGAAGGATTATATGAGGAAACTCCTGTTTAAAAACAGAACATGGTAAATATTAAAGGTATAAAGAGGAATTGAATAATAAAATATTGTTAGCAATTAATATCAAGATACAGTGATATTGAGAAGTCCTTTATAGAGCACGGATCCTAGTATGAAAGGAAATAATTTGGGTCCAGATAATTCTTGCAAAGCCTGTCTTTCAAATTAAGCGAGTCTTCGTAGTGTTTGAGTGCGTGGGTAACAAGGACTCACTTGTCTAACAGCACAGCGCCTGCTGAAGTGTGCAAGATTTGAAATGAGCAGGCAGAGGGTAGGAGCCAAAGAAAGTAGTGTAAGGTATTCATTGGGTGTTCAGCCAATAAGCTTCATGCTTCTGCGTCCAAGCGCCTGGGGTTATTTTTTCCAGATGGCGTCTGTTTGTCTAACAGAAAGAAAATCTTCAAGTTGCACTTGCTAAATGTTGTACAACTTTGGATATATTTGTTTAGGTGCTGTCAGAAGACATGATGAAATGAAGAGCTACTTGGAACATCTGGAATTCAGACCTGGTGGCATACAGGCACGTGTAGGTTAGAGGCTGAGGGTGTATGAAGGAAAGATTTGATTCATCTGTACATCATTTTTCTTAAGTATCTAAAGTTCTGCTAAAAAATAAAACACCAGCTCTAAAAGTTCAATCATCAGTTACCAGATCTTTCTGCTTACAGTATATATCTCTTGTGTGAAAAATATATTAGTGCTCTGTGTCAAAATAAAAGTTTGATTAAATTTTTACTTGGCTCATATATTTTAAACCTTGAGTCTTACAGACCTAAACCATCAGTTTCTGGTACAAGTATTCATATAAGAAGAAGCATAAAAGATGTGAAGTGGGGAACTGGGAGAGAGAGGAAGCCTGTTTATTAATGTTGATTTCAAATAAAGCGCTGTATTGACTTCTTTGACTGTGTGTCTTCATTTAATCCTTACAATAATCCTTTGTGTAGCTATTATTACCCTGATTTCCTGAAGAGAAAATTGAGATTCAGAAGTTAAATAACTTGTACTCAGCTGGTAAACAATCAGCTCAGTACATATGAGTCATGAATATATGAAAGAGAAAGGCATTTTTATTGCTGTGATATTTACATAAGTATTTTAATTGCTACTATTTTATTAGGTGGAATGATACTAAATTGCCAATACCCAACTGTTTCTGATGAACAAAATTTCATAATTTAAGAATTAGTATTAACATTAATATCAGGTCTTTCTTTGTCCTAAATTCCACCCCAATGCCCAACCCACTAAAGTAAAATATTTACTCTATTAATCCAGCACAGAAAATCATACTTTGTTGTGTTTTTTTTTTGTCAACATTTCCAAGTCTGAACTTATTGATATGTACCTTTTAAGAAGTTAACTGGTGTCTGTTTGAAACATTCCTGAAGAAGGTACAATTAATGCCAGCGATAAAGAAAAAAGATGTTTTTAATTTTATAAATGTCAATAAACCTCTGAACATACCCAGGGATATTCCACTTATGGTATGCTATAACTTTATATTCTAGAGTTTCTCCAGTAGTTAAATCTTAATTTGTGGTGTTCTAAGGAAGGTTTAATTGGTATCACTTTACATTCAGTGATAACAATTGTACTACAATTTAACTAAGCTACATGGTTTATTTTCATGTAATTACACATTAATGTTATTTAATCCATTCACTTATACACCAAAACCACAGGTTCCACAACTTAACCAGTAATGGGTAGTTATGTGGATCAAGAATTTTAACAACATACGGTTACTTAGTAGTTTCTGTTCTTTACATAAGAAGTCATAATTGATGCCATATAAAAGTACCATGGCAAATGAATAAATGTCAAAATGTCACAGAACTTACAAAAACTTTAATGCCAGACTAATTACTAATTCCTCAACATTGATTTCTATGGCATGACATCTTTATTTTGATTAAAAAAAAACAATAGGAATAAATTTGACTTAACGATAGTAAGTTATATATTAGAAACAATTTGCAATTGGGGGGGATGTATTGCAATAGGATATGATTCAATATTTTTCCTTATTTCACATGAAGTCGCCTGGTTAGAATCAGTGTACAACGTTTGTTTAATGAATTAGCAAATGAATAATGGAATGATTGCATACACGAGGGAATGCATGAATGTTCAAATGACTCTTCAAAGGCATGAAGTTTGTGAATACATCACTGTTATTCCATGGGCTTGAATACATATCCTGTATTCCCAAGACTGCACTGGCCAGTTGACAAAATGGTATGTAACGTTAATCCTCAGTATGTCGGGAAGCCAAAAATATCCTGGTGGAGATGTAAAGGCTTAAGCAGCCTCATAAAGGCTGGGGCAGGGTAGTTTGGTGTCCCTCTGTGACTGCTGATCTGTTCCTCTGAAGCGGCTTGTATTTACCAGCCCGAAGTGGCTTGCATTTACCATCTCATAGTGATACAGAGGTCCCAGAGGATTTGTAAGGGTGGCTTCGGGGCCCCTTGACTCTCAGAAGTTGCTGGAACCTAATCCCCGCTGCAGGTAGAACATCAAGTAAGGACGTGGTGGGAGCCCTGATTTCACAGCAGGGTCTCCCTGGGACAGTAGGTCTGACGTCCCATGCCTGGACATCAGCAAGGGCCTAATTAGACAAGCGGACATAGAAGGAAGGGGGTGGGGGTACTCTGATCATAGAAGATGAGGGGCTGAGTAGTCAGAGAATGCTTCTGTTAAGACCACCCCTGGGTAACACAGTGGACCTGCTGTACTTGTCAACGGACTCAGGGTCCTTTTTTGACATGGCTTATTTTCTTCTTCAAGTCTCAGCGAGGCCACTTTAAAGGTTCTTTCATTCTCCAACTCTCATGGGACCAAAGATCATTTTATTCTTCCTGAGACCCTTGCAGATCCCCATGAGACTTAGGACTATGCTTTCTTTTTAACCTGAGTTAGTGACCACCAAGGACTCAATCCCACGCCCTCTGAGGAGCTATGGGGCTGGTTCTCGTGTAGAATGCGGGAGGAGAACAGGAATGGACCATCAAGCTGGTATCATCTTCCTTATCACACTTTCTAGTGCCTTTTACCCCTCCCAGCCTAGAGATCAGCAGTCTGAGCCATACAGCATTCCTCCTTCCAAAGGAATGATAAAAGTTAATGGTGACCATCTATACAAATAGAGAGAAAGTACTTAGGGTTAGAGGTATGAAATTCAAGCCAATACTTTAAATTTTGTCTTGGATCTTTACCATGTTAAAGAAAGGTAAATTGGAAATAAAAAAGCATGCAAAGTGATTTGCTCTAAACCATAGCCATCCTGCAGGATCCAAATGATTCAAAGAACTTAAAATTATGTTATTTCTACATAAGCAGATTCTCACTGATCTTAACCTAATCACTGGCCCTAGATACAGGAGAGTCTTGTAACAGTGCTGGTGCTGGGATATGCCACACACTTCATCCCTGTGAGCCCAGGAGCAGGAGCTATGGGTCATGGGATGTGGGTTAAAGGGGGCTGTACTATCATGATATTTGGCTAATTCTGGAATATATGACCTTCTGAAGGCCACAAGAGGACTGCTGGGAGCATTAAAGTAGTAATTTCAATATACAGAATCATCATCCTCAAGAGAGGAGTTTTATAGTTCTAAAGATTCAGTGACTATTTCAAGTAATTTTCTTAAAATCTGACCACTGGAATTTACAAATTTAGCTGATAAAGTGCTACATCGTTCTCTGATGGGAAGGACATAGATGTTGGTCCGATTGGGAGGACTCTTCCGTGACTGATAAGAATGGCCACAGAGCATGTTGGAAAGAATCGAGGCTCTGGCGTCCAGTACAAAGGGGCTGCATCCAGGGTTTTTGAAGCACTTATTATGGTGAATTCTGGGGCAAGTTTCTTACTGCTTGCGAGCCTCAGTTTCAAAACCTGCTTCACAGGGTTCCTATGAGCACTGAAAACAAAAACATGAGCTAGGTAAAAAGCCCAATACTATGTCTGCCCCAAAGAAAGTTCTTGATAAATGGCAGCTTTAACATTGCTTTGGTTATTGTTAAAGGGGTTTATACATGCCATGGACTGGGTCATATCCAAGAAAACAAACCACTGTGGACATTACGAGAGAGAATTGAGCCATCATTATAAAGGAATGTCTGTATATTTGCTGATGATCAGACTTCATATTGAAGCATAGTGTAGCCCCATTCATACATAGTATTCATGAAATTGCTTCCCATAAATAGCTAAGACAAAATTTCTCCTGTAAAGGGATTGAACTGGGGCCGGCCGAGTGGCGCGATGGTTAAGAACTGGCTTGGGATGCCAGAGGGCCCTGGTTCGGATCCCACATATGAGGGCCAGTGACACTGCCCTCTACAGCTAAGATGCTGAAC
Organism: Hipposideros armiger; assembly: GCF_001890085.2. Classification (NCBI taxonomy): domain Eukaryota; kingdom Metazoa; phylum Chordata; class Mammalia; order Chiroptera; family Hipposideridae; genus Hipposideros; species Hipposideros armiger. The sequence continues at coordinate 239,319 of NW_017732437.1, read as the reverse complement.
AACAGCTCAACCTGGAGCTGGGCTGCTGTGAGTTGCCAGTGACGGCGTAGGCTGCAGTCCCTGCTGCAGTGGGTTGCCATGGGCTACCGTGTGTAGCCAGCAGCCAGCGTGAGCGGCCATCCAGAAGCCAGCGACTGATGTGCCTCTCCTGGGAAGAGCGCAATGATGGTGCCAACTTGGGACAGTGAAGCAACGTCCTCCACAACTAGACTGAAGAACAAAACGACAGCAACTTGTCTGTTCCCTTTCCCTCAATTCCCCAAAAAATCTTAAAAAAAAAAAAGGGATTGAACTGTATTTTTGAAATTAAACAATGAAAAAAATAGCAGAAAATGGCGAACAGGCAAAGGATGCTGAAGAGCTCAGATGATAATGACTTCATGTGCAAAGTGCCACAACTCTTCTTGTTCAGAGAACTGTTCTGGCAGACCTGCAACCCAGGCTAATCAGTTCCTGACAGCTCCACTCCTACCGAGCCAGGCAAAAGGCAAATGACTCTGTGAACCAGAATTCCAGTGTCTAAGTTTGGTACAAAAACTATGCTTTCTAACCTACTGTCTTGTGTCCATAGAAAGCTCTTTTCCCTTGGAGACTCTTGGCAAGGAGGTCACATTGCTAGTCAGATGAATAGTTTTTCAGACTAGAATCAAGAGACAGGGTTAGGAAAGTAACAGAAGATCCTTCCAATCTGGTTTGTTTGTTTTTTAAGATTTTTATTGGGGAGTTGGAGTAGGGGAAAAGCACTGGGGAATTGGGGAAGGGGAACAGACAAGTTGCTGTCCTGTTGTTCTTTAGTCTAATTGTGGAGGACATCGCTTCACTGGCCCATGTTGGTATTATCATTGTGCTCTTCCGGGGTGAGGCAGATCGGTTGCCGGTCACTGGATGGCTGCTCACTGAGGCTCTTGGCAGCTCATGCTGACTGCCAGCCACTCACGGTAGCTTATGGTAGCCTACTGTAGCCTACACCATCGCTGGTGACTCACGGCAGCCCAGCTCCAGGTCGAGCTGTTGTTCGCCATCTTAGCTGTAGAAGGCGCAGCGTCACTGGCCCTCATGTGGGATCCGAACCGGGGCCCTGCTGCTCAGAGCTGGCGTCCCAAGCCAACTCCTAACCCACGCGCCACTCAGCCGGCCCCTTCCAATGTGTTTTGATTTGATCTGCTTGCAAGTTTTCCCAGCCATTGTGCTTCTGCTTGTCCAACCTTCCCCAGCCTCCCCATTTCAGTGCAAAAGGAAAGCAAATTCCTCACCTGATTTCTGGAAGATCTCATTCCCTGTCCATTTAATTACACACTCACATTCCTTTTTAATCCTATTGTTTTACATATTCCATGACCTGGGTATCCTGTTTACATTATTTTCTTCTTCTGCAACCCACATTTCCTTTGGCTCCAGCTTGTTCTTATTTTTTTCTTCTTATTCTACGTTATTACATCTGGAAGTGGGTTGTTAATTAGGCTGATTTTTCTTTGGACTATAGAGAATTCATGTTTTCATACTGTCTAGATAGAGTGTTAATATATGCTGACCAGGAACAAACAACGGGAAATCTCTTCTGGCCTTTGCCTCTTCTTCTCTTTTTAAAATCTAGTTTCTCCACCAGAGGGGCCTTGCATTTGTGGGTCGCTGTCCACATATTGCAATCATTACACAGAGCACTCAATCTTCGGTGACAAGAAGTCTCATAGCTCAGAAGAATTCAAAAAATATCATCTTGTACATATCTTTAAATTATGTGATGGCTTCATGCAATCATGCATACACTAAAAATATGGCTGTAGTTATAACATTCTAAAATATGTTTCTCATAGAGCTCTTTATTTGAAAGATAAATAAATAGCATTGCCATCAAGCATATACAGAATGCCTTAATTTTTAATCTGTAACATAATTCCTGAAAGTTCTTGATAGAAAAATGCCAATGTTTAAACATGTTTCATCTTTTATTATTGAAAATTGTCATTGTATGATTCAACTAACGAAATGGAAATCAAAGTAAACTGAGGAGTTCACTAGAAAAATAATAAACTTCCTCTGTATGTTTTCAAAAGTTAAGATACTGCATGCAATGGTGATTTCTCTTGAAAGAGTTTAAACAGCATCAACATTATCTCTTATTTCTTTTGAGAAGACCTTCAGAAGTAGGTATTTTTCAGATTCTTTTGTCTCTGCATGAACAAGGGCTGATAGCTTGAGACTATAATGTATTACTGTGGAAAGCTTCGGTCCGTTACATAAATCATCTTAACACTCAGCAAGAATTGTCCAACAGTGCCATTGATGTGCTCAAGCCAATGATCCTGCAAACAATTTTTTTGTCTTTCTTCACATGTTAGACAATAGCAATAAATCATCTTCATTTAAAAACACACAATGTACTAATTTTTCAAGCAACAGTTATCAAAAATGCAATTTTTGGTAGAAAGTACATTTATTTTATTTGTGCTCATTAATTTTTGTAACCCGTGTTGAGCAAAAGGCAGTGAGCACCTCATTCGCCATACAAGCATTTCTTGTATACCTACTATGTGTAAGGCATCCTGCAAAGTATGGTTTGAGATACAAAGAATTATAAGAAGCAATTTGTTATAAAGGAAGTGAATTAGAAGACATATAAGTACTTAGGCTCTCAATAAAGATCATGTTTAAAGTGCCAGGCTTAGTAATATCAGTGTGTAAATGAAAGAGAAATTATCTGAAGCTGGGATGATGAAGAGAGTGTTATAAGTAGATTTACCCTGATAACAGGGCCTGAAGATCAGACACTTTTGCCGAGATGCAATAAGTGATCAAAGGAGGACCACAAAACTGACAAATGAGCAAGTCCTGCCAAAGTAGCACGGAAGTTCGACAGCAAGGTCAGGTCTTCAATCTTTAAGAAAACTTCAGAGGTGGCCAGTTAGCTCAGTTGGTTAGAGCACAGTCTCGTAACACCAAGGTTGCCGGTTCGATTCCCACATGGGCCAAAGAGCTGTGCCCTCCACAACTAGATTGAAGATAACTACTTGACGTGGAGCTGATGAGTCCTGAAAAAGCACACTGTTCCCCAATAAAAATTTCAAAAAAAAAAAAAAAGAAAAAGAGAACTTCAAATAGCAAGATTGGTCCCACCAATCAAAACAAACTTTGGACTTTGGAGTACTGGGCCCAATGCAAACCTCCACTGGGTCCGGTTTTTACTGGATGATGGTTTTTCATAACTAAAAAACTTGTGAGCAAAGCCTGAATGACACCAGAAAACAGGGAACTTGAGGCCACCCCAGAGAATACCTGAAATTGGCTCTTCCTAGGGCCAGGATTGGGTGATCTTGGAGGTGGGGTTAACAGGCTGAAGCTTTGAGGATTCAGGGGTACCAAGACTGTGAGCCAAGCACTCTCATATGAAGGGTGGGTGGGGCAGGGTAGTCCAACACTCTTCTGTGAATCACCTCTCCAGGGACTTCCAGAAAAGTCCTATGTTTACATTTATGCATTTCTCCTGCCATAATTCATTAATGATACTGCAATGGGGAAGAGAGTTTGTTTCCTCTGACTATTGTTTGGGGACCTACACGAGTCTCCAAGCTGTATTTTTAGGTGACATTTTAAAACCAAGTGTTGTGTGCAGTTGTCATAAGGGCCTCCCCTTTGGCTAACAAACAAACAAACAAACAACTTCTGGGAAACCAATCATTTACTCACCCCACAACCCACACATGAATGATTAGGGAGAGCTGACTGAAGTATAGGAGCTGCTTCTGAAACCCTGGTGGGGGCCCAAGGATGTTCTTCAGGTAATAGGTCATCATTCCATATTCAGTGTTTAAAAGGGATAATTAAAACACTTACATTTAATTGCTTAGTATACAATTGTATGTACACGTACAGCTTATACTTTTTTTTAGTTTTCCACTCTCACATTGAGTTCATATTTTCTGAGATTTAGTGCTACATTTTTTTGCTCCATTTTATAAATAATCCATGTTAACCAGAAGAAAAAAATAAAATATACATTAAAAAATTCTTACTTCAACCATCCAGAAACAAAACAAAACCAAAAACACCACAATATTAAAATGTGTACCTTCAAGATGTTTTTAGTCCCTATTTGCTATTTTGTTTTGGGATTCTGTTTTTTTGTGTTTTTTTTTTAAAAATATTTTATTGGGGAATCAAGGGAAGGGGAAAAGACAAGTTGCTGTTGTTTTGTTCTTCAGTCTAGTTGTGGAGGACGTTGCTTCACTGCCCCAAGTTGGCACCATCATTGTGCTCTTCCCGGGCGAGGCAGATCAGTCACCAGCCTCTGGACGGCTGCTCACTGTGGCTGCTGGCCGCTCACAGTGGCTGCTGGCTACACACAGTAGCTCATGGCAACCCACTACAGCAGGGGCTGCAGCCTACACTGTCTCCGGCAACTCATGGCATCCCAGCTCCAGGTTGAGCTGTTGTTCAGCATCTTAGCTGTAGAGGGCAGTGTCACTGGCCCTCTTATGTGGGATCCGAACCGGGGGCCCTCTGGCGTCCCAAGCCAGTTCTTAACCAACACGCCACTCGGCCGGCCCTTGGGCTTCTGTTTTTGTTTTTAATAACAAAATCCAGATCATAGAGCTCTGATTTTGGAGCTAGAAATGCTACATGCAAATCTCAACTCATCTCTTAGTAGATGTAGTAACTTAATTCCTCTAAGCCTCTGTTCCCAAATCTGTACGATAGGGATGATAATAGTATTCAATTCATTAAGGGCACATCAGGATTAAATGTGGTAATGTAAATAATTTGAGTAATATAGTGGATCATAAGGGAATCAGTAAATGTTAGCTACATTATTATTATCTGGTCACTTAAAGTGGATCATGAATGATTTTCCATGCCAATAAATATCATCTACATTATTGTCTAAATGGCTGTATATTATATCGTTGTGTGCATGTTCTATAATTTATTCCATTGGTTCTCTATTACCAAAGATTTAGGGTATTTTTTATTTTTCTCTGTTACAAAGCACACGGTGATAAACAACCTCATGTATATTTTTCCTTAAGATAATGCTCCAGAGTTCTATAATTATACTCAACTGGAATCACACACTCAAGAGAAGAACTCAGAAACTATGCCCCCACTTTACAAATGAGAGAAGTGAGGCCCAAAGAGGTTAAATGATTTGCTTGTATTTAGAGAACTAGTTGGGCAGAGGGGAACCCATAGCATCCTTATAACAATATTTTTCTTTCATTTAATAATTGAATAAAAAGCATTTGGTTTTAATATAACATTTAAAAATATGTACGGCCTTTGAGCTTTAATAAATTTTCTTTTAAAAAAACCCAAACTGAGTTAAATTGATTTTTGCTTATGGTCAGGTTTTATTTGCTAAATTATATGCAGGCAGTCAGCACAGAGCTGAACATTCAGTGATGGCCTACTTTTACATGTACATATTTTATATATAAACATAAAAATACATGCTAGATGTGTTTATGGCCATTCTTTTCATTTTCGCCTGTTGTGTAGAAATCAGTAAAATAAATGTTGGGTATGTAAACGCACATTATTCACAAAGATGCCAGATTAGCAGAGGAGAAGAGCTAAGCAGATGGCTTGGGCTCTTGAATTGGCTCCTCCCTCAATCAAGGGGGCCAGAAAATGCAAAGAGAGCCTCCTGTTTCTACTCACCATACTCTTTGGATCATTTACCAGGGAACGACTACAAGTGGATCCCTAGATATTTGAGGATTGTCTCACTTCCTAAAGTCTTGACTACAAAGAAAGCTTACACTGAAGTAGAGCTGAAGATGGGGACGTGGAAGAAAAAAAAACAATTGGAGACAATTTCCTCAGTTTGATGGAGATAAACCCCCTCATCCTTCAGTTAGTTACCCGGAAGTGGGATCCCGGGGAGAGCGGTGGGAAGGGTGAGCCGTCTTCCTGTACTTTGTTTACCTTCTGCAGGAGGGAAGAACAGTGCCAAGACTGGGAAGAGTTCTGGACTGGGACAAGAAAAGTAGTGAGAATACAGAGGAAATGGGACAGCAGTGGTGGCAAAGGTGTGGAAAAGGCTGGAAAAGAGGGGGAGGAAGGATTCACTGCGCTGGATAAAAGAAGCCAAGAATAGCAAATAAACGCTTCACCTTGTACAGCTTTTCTGTGTGTGTTTGAACAGATATAAAAGTACTGCTTTTGTAGGTAAAAGATAGTCAAATGTCTGTAATTTCATTTGGTTCAACTTACTGTTTCAGAGAACTACTACACACATAAACACACTGCAGTCATCTCAGTACTAACAAGGATGGAGGTTAGTACATCAACATTTGACCTTGAAGTTCTAAAATAAAATGAAGCCTCGCTGAAAAAGGATGGAGCCAGACTTGGGCGTTAGGGTCTCCTAGGCCAGAATCCTAGCTCTGATATTTATAATTTTTGACGTTTGGCCCATCACTCTACCTCTCCATCCTTGCTGAATTATTGTAGGATTAAGTGAGATAATGTATGCAAAGCCTTTGCTTAGTTCCTTGTCAGACACAGGGAGCTGCCAACTGATAGTTACTATTATTATTATGGATATAATTCATTGCTTACATTATGGGTAGGGGAGTGCTAACCTAAACTTCCAGCGATGCAGAGCCTTCCTACTAAAACTCACTATCCTGTTGACAAGCAAGAAGTTCAACTGAAGTCAGAGCATAAGAAATAAACAGCTGGGTACTCACAGTCCTCGAGTCCAGGCTGCTCCTACAGGTAACCTCTGTAGAGGGCAGCAGGCCCTGCCCCACGCCCACAGTCCTATTGCCTGACTGAACCCCCATCCCTTCAAGGCCACTCCACTTTGTGAGTTCAGAAAATAACAACTCACAGTAGGCCTAGGTCTTCTTGAGGGAGGGCCTTCTCCTGAAATGCTGGGAGGCCTTGTCGCAAACAGGAAAGCAAGCCCTCATTATTGGTCTGAACCCATGACCATCAGAGCCTTCGTGAGCTTCAGACCAGGCTATTCCACTTGTAGAACTTGATGCTAGAACTCAGAAGTCACTTGTTTGACTTTGCTAGCAAAAGGATCAATTATCATAACTTATAAACAACAAGGAATAATATATGGAGGGCATTTTCCAAGACAGCCAATTACTTTCAAACCATTAGGGTTATAGTAATAAATCTTTACATCCAAACTGTGAAATAACATAGATCAGAAAAAACACAGGAGAAAGAAAAAAATAATACGGATACAGATGAAGGTTAAACCGAAACCCTCTTTGTGTTTCTGGGAAGTCTAGCTAAATCTGCTCCAAAAGCGAGGAACTGAAACTGCAAAGGGAAACTTGACACTTTCTTGAAGGTTTAGGGTGGCAGATGAGGATATGAAGGAGGTCTTAGAAGAGAGATGGCTGGGAGGAAAAGAACCTCAGCTTTTCAAGGCCTCAGTGTTCTTATGCTAAAAATGGGCAAAATCACTTCTCCTTGATATATTGGCATATTAAAATTTTTGGATTTGTTTAGTACAGACTTTGAGTGTCTTGGAAATGGAGCTGTCAGAGACAGATGACATCATTCAACATATTACTACTCTTAACTTAAATATCATATCCATTTTGTAGACATTTTTTAGTGACAGGTTTATTATAATAAGTGCCAGAAAAAAAATCTGGTATGTTATACATTGCAAATTTTGACAGGAAGGTTCATTTAGTTTTTCATAAGTTCACGTGCTGAAGTAAAAATATCTTCAAAATACAATTTTGTGCAAGTCAAAGGGCTGTTTTGAAAATGTATGAAATGCAACTATGTACTGGAACTGGTCAGGCTGTGTACCAGGGCCACGCCATCTCTTTCCAGCGCCTAAGGGTCTTGGTGTCACTTGATAGTTGCCCACGGAGCAAATGATCCCCCAAATGGAGCTTGATGCTTTGAGAATCTGTTTTCACCACCAGTGCTATTCCATTCAGATATTTTCATAATTTTTATCACTGAAATTCGTTTCCCCAGTGCTTGAAAAGCATACTATTAGACAATTATAATAAAATTCTTGAGCATACTCAGCAACAAACATTCATTTTCTGAAATAAAAAATGAGCCTTATATTCACAAATCCCACAGCTTGGAAATGTATATGATACACAACATTTAACCTGTCAGCAGCCTCATTAGTGTCAATGAGTGGGAACTGGCATTCTGTAGACGGTGTGCGCTGCATGTGTTTATGTTTTAAAATATTCCTGAAATAGTGCCGTTAGAGAGGTTGATATAAAACACTTCTACTGGACAAATGAATTTCAGTTTAAATTTTATGGTCTACTTAAATTTTTTTTTTTTAGGAATTCACATTTCTCATGTAAATGATCATTTATAGTTAACAGTCAATACCCAACTAAAATAATAATAATAATAATAATAATAATAATAATAATAAATAAAGACTGGGAGGGTAAATAATCACCTAACGTTCAACTACATCAATATGTAAATAATCAAGAAAATATACAGAAAGACTGATGTGTGTTTGCCTATCAAGAATCCTAAGATATATATTTGTATGGAGCCCGTATTCAGCATCCATACAGCTATTAAGACATTTTTATAAACTGTAAGAAATATGTGAGCTATTTCAAGATATAATTCTGAAAAACAGACTTCCATGTAAGAAGCCAATTTAGGAAGAAAACAACATAAACAATAGTAACTTGTGTGCTCAAGTGAAGCATCTTTTTAATTTTGAGTAATGAAGATGTCAAGCCAAATGCTAGAGTAGTTTAACTTAATTAGGTGGCCTATTTTTCCAGGCATCCTTTCATTTCCCATTGAAAACTCAGCTTGTATGCAAGGCAACAAGAGCAATTTTGTCTGTAATGAATACCTCCGGGACTGTGCAGAGTAATCGTTTGAATGTTACACTGAAGACTGGTTTGAGTAACTAGTTTGAGCTTGTTAAGATGCCAGACTTTGTTGGACTAACTAGATTACTCAAAGCATGGCAGCTTTGCCATTTTATTGGGTCAATGGTCAAAAAGTCAAGTTGACTTTACTCCTGAAATTTTTGCCAAAAGGAACCAATCTAAAAGTAATTGGTCTAATTATAGTTCAAATTTATGTCACAATCACAGAAATTTTATGGCCCGTAGTCAAGAATTTTTCTCCTCAAAAATGCTCTTCAAAATATACTTCCTAGGCCCTTTTGTTATATCTCATTTACATTTTAACCTAGAGAATTTTCTCATTAGGAAAATATATAATTAAAAATATAGACATGGGCCGGCCGAGTGGTGCGATGGTTAAGAGCTGGCTTGGGACGCCAGAGGGCCCCAGTTCGGATCCCACATATGAGGGCCAGTGACACTGCCCTCTACAGCTAAGATGCTGAACAACAGCTCAACCTGGAGCTGGGCTGCTGTGAGTTGCCGGCGATGGCATAGGCTGCAGCTCCTGTGGCAGTGGGTTGCCATGGGCTACCATGTGTAGCCAGCAGCCAGCGTGAGAGGCCAGCAGCCGCAGTGAGCGGCCGTCCAGAAGCCGGCGACTGATCTGCCTCACCCGGGAAGAGCGCAATGATGGTGCCAACTTGGGCCAGTGAAGCAACATCCTCCACAACTAGACTGAAGAACAAAACGACAGCAACTTGTCTGTTCCCCTTCCCCCAATTCCCCAGCGCTGTTCCCATCCCCCCAATTCCCCAATAAAAATCTTAAAAAAAATATATATATATATAGACATAATTATCGATATATTTGCAAACCTCAAAACATCATTATTCGAATAGAATTGAGAAACTATTGTACAAAAAGGAACTCTCGATTCCACTGCCACTGTACTGCTGATGACAAACAGCACGACAGTATTATTATAAGAATAATTGTCTATTATTATCTAGTTTATTATCACATTAATTCTTTGAGTCCTGTACTTGAAATGATTCTCTAAGGAGGTGGGAGTGCTGGTGCGTTTTGTTAATGTGTTGAGGTGCTGACACCAGACAGAGGGATGCTACTAGGATGGAATAGGTAGGGGCAGATTTGCTAAATGTTTGCAATGCAGGATTGAAAAATCACTGCAAGTTAGAAGACTCCAAGAATTACTGTGGCAGAAAACATGCACAAAATATTTTAATTCACTTACTCATCTCTCAACAAAAAATGTTGCATACACATAATTCTAGACACAGGAGAACCAGAAAGAAACAAGTCCTAACAGTCAGTTGGGCAAGACAATGAAATGGGTACCAATTCTAAGAGGAGAAAATACGTGCCACAGAGGAGAAAATGTTTGCCTCAATAACTCCGACCTGCACAAGCTAGTGAGGCATGGAGGTGTGCAAGTAAGGAACAACAATAGTGAGAGGAGAAATGGAAAGGTGGAAGTGAGATGAGACACGTGAACGAGAAACCGTGGAGCCCAAAACTCAGGCTGTAATTATGTAGAAGAAAAAGGGGAAACAGATTCAAAAGTTATACAAAAAAGTAGAATCAACACTCTCTGGGATTAACTCAGGGCTGAGTGACAAGGGAGCCCCCATGTCTATGTCTTGGGTGACTGGGAAGGTGGTGTTAACTCATATGACTATAGGCAGTATAGGAAAAAGAGAAGTTTACGGGGTGAAAGAGTAGGTTGGAGGTGATGAATTTCGATTTGATGAATTGATACGTTGAGTCTAAGCTGCTTGTCAGGGGCAGGTGTTCAGTGAAGTTAAAAATCAAATCTGAAACTAAATGAAAGAGCTGCCCTTAGATATATAAATGCTCTCAGATTTTTTATTCAAAATGTATGTTGCGAAATGTATGTCAAATGCTTAGTTGTAAGATTCTAGGAAAGAATACTATTGCTTTATTTTATCATGGCTATTTTTTAATCTTGATATTTGAGGGCCCAGGTTAGAGACAATTTCGGTGGCGGAAGAGTAAAGAAGCAGAGAGAGAAACCTGACCACAACCTGAAAACAATTTAACATAGGATCTCAGATCATTTAATATTTAGAGTTTATTATGATGCCCAGAATTAACAACAAAAATTAGTTCATGCTTAAAACAATGTTCATGGAAAGAGGGAGGAAGAAAGGAAAGTAAGCAGAATGGAGGAAGGGAGGGAGGAATGAAGGAAGTGAGGGGGTAGGGATGGAAACCAAACAGGAGGAAATGGGTTAGTGGGATAAAGGCTAAGGTCAAGGAAGAACTGACTTATTGAAAATACAGTTGTCAAGTAACCAAGGACTGTATCAAAGACTTGATTCAGAAAAATCTTCTGATCCCCCTACCATGTTACCATGTGATTATTGTGTGTGTGTATGTATGTGTGTACATATATATAAACCAGTCCTTCTCAACTATTTTCACATAGAACGCCAAGTGAGGCATGCGTGAGAAGAGTTCCTATGTCAGAGAACCTGTGAAAAACGTTGCCTGCTTGGGTGGAAAGCTTGGAATGAACAAGCAGCCGAGGAAAACAATATCCTGGGAACTGCCATAGAAGAATGAGAAAAAAATAGTGGTATATGTTCAAAACTACAAATAAATAAATAAATAAATAACCTTAATGCCATAGAAAGTTCTGATCAAGACAAGCAGACTCCTCTTCTGTTTCCTTTGATATGTGTAATTCAAGTGCACATTTACACCTGGGTACAAGCACATACAATGAACTATGGAAGGTACTATAATTCTAGGGGCTGGAGAAAGGGGACTGAGTTTTAATCAATTTATCCCTTTCGCCATGTGAATGTGAGTGGGCCTGGGAGATTGTGGAGAAGGGTCTGGGCTCGGGTGGAAAGACCAGTCCTCTCTGCCTTATTGTTGTGTACTCTGGCACACTGGTCAATCAAACATGACAGGTTAAGAATGAGAAAGGAGTGAGTTTATGATGGGCTGTTGGCCACTCCTCAGCCTGGCTTTTCTTTTATTAGCCCACTCAAGACTTTCCCACAATCTATGCAGGAGGGAACCTGTGATTCTATGACGTATCAAGCAACATGGGTCCCCTTAGCCAGGGTTTGGAAACACACAAAGAAATCGTGCATGGCATGGTTCAAATTCTATCCAGAGTAAAAAAAATTTAAGTGGTTTTTAAAGTACTGAGTGACCAGCACACTTCACTTATTATAGGAGAAAATAGCCATTATTCCAAGAGTGGAGCCAGAGAGAAGTGGAAATGTCACGGGTTTTTATTACATAGTTGTCAGGCTTATTATGGAGTGGTATATTCAATTTAAAAGCTGCCTATCAATTATAAAATTATATGCAAAAAATTTTTAAGGATTTGTATACACCCACTTAAGAGGTCTAGAATGCATGCAATAGATAGCGCCAAAGAGCCCTTTGGGACTGTCTAAAAGAATATCATTAATTTTTACAGTGTACTTCCATTTCTGGAGCCATTCCAGCACTGGCTTTCTATAAAAATCATTTCAAGTTTAGAATTATGCTATTTGCTTGCAGCAACATCACAGGAGCAGTAGTACACCATATGTTCCTACTTAGCAACTTAGTCTATAAGTCCCAAAGCATGTACTGATTTGAAAATTGAACAGGAATTATAATTGTTGAGTGATGCTATGAGGCAAGTTGTCTTGGATTACTAAACTATGCAGATGTTTGATGTTATGTCGGAAAAGGAACAACACTTTTTTTTCCCTGCAGGATGACTAAAATCTTATTTATGGTTGCTGAAAGGGGTAAATTGATTAAAATTCCCTAAAAGAATACCAGGTAATGAATTCTTGAACACATTGTATTACAGTAAACAAAAGGAATGTGAAGTGTGAAATTTAGCTAAGGCCATTCAACTTATGTAATTTGTGGTTTATTTCCCCCTAGAATATATATTATCTTACATTAGTCTAATTTTTTAAAATAGCACATTCTAAAAACATTTTAATATATGCTACATTGTTAAAAAATAGTTTGATTCTGGCACACAAACCTGCCATATCTTTTTACAAAGACAAAGTATTTGGAGTTCTTTACTTTTTCACAAATTATCACTGGTATTTAAAACATTTTTAGTAACTCCTGACTGAAATATTAAGAAAAATAATGTTAGTTGTTTGATTTCAGTCAGTTATACTTGAATTTAATACTTGATATTATCCGTTGTACTTGAATTTAAAAATCTGGGGAGCCAAGCTGTTATAATATATATGCTTTGAATTTCTAATCCTTTATCCAAAAGTCTTTAAGACGGACATAATGATTCTCTGAAAGGGAGCAGCTGCTTTATAACAGCAATCATTTATTGAGTTTGTGTTTCTACTGTTTCAAACAAATTCAATTAGCCCCTTACACTTCAAAACCCTAAAGGCACCAAAGAGATGATACCGGGCTGCTCTAATCTAATAGTAATACTAAACTTGTCAGTACAGTTTTGGGATTGATGGTTAGAAGAAAATTAATAGTAACATTTTTCATTTTTTAATCAAACAGTCCTATTCAGAACCACCTATGGATCTGGGAGGCTACTTAGCTGAATGAATTGCGTTCAGTAAGAATTCTAAATGCAAAGCTTGGCCTTCCAAAGGTATTCTGTGCGTGATCAACTCAATTTGAATGGAAGGAAATGTAGTCCGGATCTTTGAACTTAACGATGACCTCCTCTGAACAATATAGTGTGGTTTCTAGAATGTCTGCCAGAGAAGGCAGTGGTCATGACTTCCAAATGCAAAGTTCATGGAGAGGCAAGCCTGCCTCTGTTTTGAGTTAAGCACAAGACAGTTTGTTCTTAGAGAAATTTCAAAGCCCTAGAAAGTGCACCCCTAACATATACATTCGATTTAATTCACTGACAACCACCGTGAAGAACATAGAGGTTTTATAATCCCCCCTGTCCCCGGACACGTCCCAGCTATCAAATCTATTTGGGAGGATATGTAGGCACCGAAAATTATAGCACTATGTTAGAATTTCCACCATACTTACTGTTACATGAAACTCCAAGCTACCATGGTTTTATACCCTTCTAGAAAAAAATATGTTCACGTCCGGATAGTGCTCCTATGAACTCACCGTCACTTTCATTCATTCATTTATTTTTACTTACAATGTTCTTACATATTATGTTATACTGGCACCCTAGGGCAGATATAATTTTTCTTTAAATGCCCTCGCTGGATGAAAGGGCCTGGTCTTAAGTATCTAAAAATAAATAGCCAAGCATTTACTTTTATAAATGTAACCATTTACATTTTCATTGGACTTCTGTTATCACCTCTCATGATTAAATACCTTGTCAACCATTCCCAGTGAAATGGATACAAACGTGCCCTTGAAAGGTTTCAATCATATCATGCATTTGGGCTTGTAAGCTACCCACCCAGTAGATTCTGAAAGCAGCCACACAGCGATTTTGGTTACAAATATAACATTTTATTGAAAACTGCCCCAACAGTTGATAATTAAAGCTATTTGTGACATGTGAGGCTTAAAATGATTAACTTGTCTCTAGTCAGAAGCACAAATACCCTGCACCTGTAAAGACTTTATTTCCTAAAGGTAAAACAACTGTTTAGGAAAGAGCGTGCTGGCAAAACAGCTGCTTGCTGTTCTGGAGGGGAAACAAGGTAGTATCTTTCAGCAAATGCCAACTCTGGTGTTTTATCAGCTCTATCTCATTAACTGGAAACAAGGCTTAAATGCTTTGTTTATAAATTATGATTATTCCTGATTGCAGCAGTTACTGATAGTGCTACTCATTTGCAATGCAACTCTTTGAATTTGTTTAATTACAATTTGAAACAAGGCAGAGAAGATTAATTAACCCACCTGGCTGGCTGGCACATAGTCCTGGCTCGGCTCTGTCATGCTCATGTACATGTTCTCACCGTCAAACTGCGAATGAAATAATAGTAAACATTCAGCAATCTTGACTGTGTGCAGGTTTGGTATGTTGGTTTTTTTTTTCTGTTTTTTGTTTTGCTTTGTTTTTTTTTCACCATCAAATTGGAAAACAGTAGCCATAAAAAAAAAAATACTGTGGCTGGGAATACGGAAAATCTGTCATAGCAAGTAAGCCACAGCTTTGATGTTTCTGTTGTCATCCTTCCTGACCCTGGATGTCAGTGATTCAGAGTAATTAGTACTCTCGTAATTACAGCAAGCAAGCAAGAAATGAATGGTTTCCTTTCATCTGCAATCTGTTTTAAAACAAAATGGCTCATTTTGCGTACCATGTATACATATTGCAGTTCGGTTGTAATGAAGTATTAAATGAATGGCATGATTTCTGAAAAAAAAAGGAAGGATAATGGAAAATAGACTAAGGCACAGCTCAATGCATTCTGAGTTTAGCTCTCAAAAATGAAAGAGCACAGAGTTTTCATAATACACTAAAACTGGCTTCATCACAACAGTCGTATGATTAAAATTTTTAACTTGACAATAATATTTGAAAGAGCACGTGCCACTACATCCATGGCTAAGAATGGTGATAACAGTGAATAATAATAAAAATATATGGGCTCGATGATTAAACTTTCCTCACTGAAGTTTTCAAAGATCTAGAATTCATGTAAGTATTATAAACGCATAGAAATTTATACACAGATTTACAAGTTAGGAAGAAGATGGGAGGAGGAAATTCACAACCACGCAAGCATGGGAGAGTTCAAGCAATAACAATAATAACAACATACTTTCCATTATTTGGGTTTTTGAAAGCAGTAATCACTCCATTCAGACTTAATCCTCAACTATCTTTAATCACTTGATAAACGGGCAGGGCAATCCTTTTTTACTTAGAGGGAGAACTTTCCCAAGGAAATAATCAAATGGACTAATACAGCTGGCTTCAAAGAGCTGAGTCTGAATATACTTTCATTGCCAGACTAATTTCAGACATCAGAACTTGAAAATCTGAAGAATTCCTTCTCAAGACAGAATAGTGTTATTGGTGGAATGCAAGTATGCAGTAATATGGATATACTTTATATGCCATCAAAAAAGAAGAAAAAAATTGTTATTGACCTCACATTGCATTACCGAAGAGCTGTTAGCATAAGATGGTTGTACAAACTACTAAGGGACACACCAAAGCTTCTGAACCGTAGTCAGCAGCAGTGGGTGCCCTGAAGACACATAATCTGCAAGTAGATACCCCCCGAAAGGACACTGAAGCACTCACGGGATTACGTTCAAAGAACCACAGCATTTCCTCACACATCACCCTGAAAATACATTTCATGTTATGTGAACAAACTTATCTAAACAGATATGAAATCACTTAGTGAATGGTGTGCTTGTTAGGACAAATCAGAAATGGCACACCTAGAAAAGACTAGCTGCACATTTTGGTTGCTTTGTCATCTGGCTCAAGAGCCCTGAGTCCAAGTGACTTACCCAAGGTTGCCTTTCCATCAGCCAGGTGAACACCTTCAACCCCAGACAGTCCCAGCCCTAATGGGTCCACTTGTAACTCCTGACGACTCAAAACCCCGACAATGAGCATCAATTAGCATTTCTCCACCCCCACCCACTGTTGGTTTGTTTGCAAATGTTTTTAATGTTCAGATGCCAAAGATCCATTTAAAATATGGACAGTTTCTCTGACTGTAACAAACGAAATTGAACAGAAGTAGTGAAGTGAATCAAACACTCCACTGCTTGTGCATATTCTATAAATGTGCTACTTTCTATTTCATCTTCTCTAACTCATTTTCTAAATCTGGTGTCGTTCTTAAGCCAGTGAAGGCTTTGGAGTTTTGGTTTTCGTCTATCCAAAGTGTATGCTAATTGAGCACATTCAGTGTTAACTGCTCTTGAGAAGGACTCCTTCCTCAGAAAGTACCAATGCTTAAGAAACATTGAGCCAAGGCTGAAACTGCATTTTACAATGTACAGTACGCTGCTACAGGAATTTTTATTGCGTACATTCTATGTCCCCATCACCTACCTGTATCTGTATGTTAACTGATGTGTATGAACTGATTTAACCTTCAGAACAACCAAGAGTTAGGTATTATTATTATCTACATTTTACAAATACAGAAAAAAGGGCATAGAGAATTTAAGTTAGATGATCAACGTTACACAGTTCTTAAGAGGCAGGGCTGGGATTCAAGGCCAAGCATACTGGATTTCTAGCATATTCACTTAACCACCAGAACATATTGTCTAGAATGTCTACAGTATTGTAAGATTTCAAAAAAATCATGAGTCTTGGTGAGCTGTCAATTTAGTAATCAGGTTGGCGGAATGTCCCTGGATGCTTTATAATTAAGCCTTACAATACTGAGAGGTGGTGTGACAGTTAATTTTATTTGTCAACTTGACCGGACCAAAGGGTGCCCAGGTATTGGTCAAATATTATTCTGGGTGTGTCTGTGAGGATATTTTTGGATAAAATTAACATTTGAATTGGTAGACCGAGTAAAGCAGATTGCCCTCCCTAATATAGGTGGGCCTCATCCAATCAGGTGAAGGCTTGACTAGAACAATAAGGCTGATCTTCCTGACAGTAAGAAGGAACACCTCCAGCTTGACTGTTGAACTGGGATATTGGTCTTTGCGCACCTTCAGACTCAAACTGAAACATCAGCTCTTATTGGATCTCAAGCCTGCCAGCATTTGTATTAGAACTATACCATTAGTCCTCCTGAGTCTCCAAATTCTCAACTACATCTCTTGGGACGTCTCCGCCTCCATAATTGCATGAGACAATTCCTTATAACAAATCTCTTTCTATGTATCTATGCATCCTGTTGGTTCTGTTTCTCTGGTGAACTCTTAACTAATACAGGTGGCCTTCTTCTACTACTATCAAAATATTCACGACTCTTCCAAAAGCTTATTTCTGGAGGACATACGATGTAGAAACACGTGAAGAGATGACATCTATTTCATGCTACTGCTTGCTTTCTAGGGGAGCAGAAGCCATGCTGATTGTGCTCTGAGGGTCTCTGGCCTCACAGAGCCCACTCTCTGGGCCCCAGTGCATCCGACATACAGTCACGCCTCTTTGTGCAGAAGGCCTCCCTTCCCTCTGCCTTGCTGAAATTCTCCTTATACCCTTCAGCTGCCCTTAGTCAGGACTGGGCTCTTTCCAGCCTCTGGGCTCCTGTACACAGTCCTCTGGTTCCAGGCAGGTTTTGTTGTTAGGGGGCTAATTCCAAAGGGCCATGAGCTACCAGAGGACACAATGCACATTTTAGGTGACTTTAGTGCCTCTACAGCTTAGGGTCAGCACATACACAGTCCTCAAGGAATATCTATTGAGCAAAAATTAAATATTTGCTTGATTAAACAGATGACCCTCCTAGAGAAAGCAGTGACTTGAGAAAGGGAAGATTCAGCTTTTCAGAGAATGGTTTGAAGGCTTTTGAAAAGGGTCAACTCAAAGTCTAACAGTATATTTAGCCTGGTGGCTAGAAGAGCAGAAGCCTTAAAAAGAAAAAAAATAAATGTACAGAAACAGCTAGGACACCATTACTCCAATGCTGGATCAACTTCTTCCTCAAGGTTTTTATTTAATTAACAAACATATAGATTGGCCAAGAATCAAGAAACCTGGCTATAAACGAGTGTATGCCCTCTTTATGAAGAATTTTGAGTTAACAAACAAAAATACGCATATGTGTCCGACAGGCCCAGCCATTTCCCTTGTGGTTAGACAAACCCTTGAACCCAGGGAGAGAAATCAGCCAAGATCCTGTGGGCCCCCACCCCTTCCCCACACAGACCCTGTCAAGTTAACGTCATCGGTACACTTTTCACAGTTCCACCCCACCACACCCTGTCCAGCATCTGGTTGCAGGGATCTCAACATTCTTAGAATGCATCCTGTGTCATGGGCATTATGTCCACTTGTCGTTTGAGGTAGAATTATAGTGCAACAGAGACCTAAAATTTAGGCCTTGGAAAGGTCCTTGAAGGCATCATATCTGAACCCCTCATGTTATGATTTAAGAAAAAGACTTTTTATTAGCCATGTGGTCTATCTAAGAATAGAATGAAGGTCTGGATTTCTAGAAGAGTTGACAGACTGCTTTATACTCCATCACTTATAAAAAGTGGGGGATCAGACTCTATGAGTATTTGCATATGGCTTATTTACATACCCCACAGTCTTGAAGGCACAGACTTTCATTATTACACCAATGACCCCATTTCACTTCACCTGGACCACATATTAGATGACTCTTATTAATAACTGTTGCAATACATTGTTTTATTAAAAATTACTAATTACAATTCCTTACTCCTTATGTTTATCACAGTTATTACTGTTAAAAGACAACTGAATTTAGGCATTATAACTTTTCAAAATGTATCTAAGCATACAAGGACTTTTAAATTCCATTCAGTCTCCATTTAAAACTGTGAAACAAAGTTTGAAAGAATAAACAGGCTGACTTATTTAAATCTAAATGTAAATGGCATCAGCTCAGGATTAGCCTTTCTGACCAAGTGCTTTTATACTCTTTATTGTGTTTTTATTTCAAAGCACCAGGGGATGCAATCACATAAAAAGTCATTTATAATCTTCTACTACAATTTTTTGAAATTGTTTTTAGAGGATATTAACCAAACCCATAATCCCAAAGAGCTTTTCAAACTAGGTGGTTATTATTTCTTCTATTTAAAAACTGAAAGCAGACATCCAACACTGTCTGAACATAGTGAATGATGAGCAAAAATGGGCAATATTAGGCTACCGAAACCACTAAAACAAGAAAAATCAAAGATAGAATGTGAAGTGTAAATCAATCATTAGCACTGGTACAGGAAATGGAATCTTTTTAGGGAAACCATTAGAAGAAAACCAGAAAACTGCTGCTGGGGAAGGGCAGGGTGGGGAGAAACCTCATGGAATTCAAGAAACAGTACCACATTGTGTTGCCTGTAAAAGGGAAACCTTACATTTCTGGGTGTTTTCTGAAGGAATATTTGATACTTTGATTTTTTTTTTTAAAGAGCTAAAAATGGAAATATTTATAAAGGGAGTTAATTTGACATTTCTTAGACGATGCCTTATAATAAATCACTATAAGAGAGGTAATATCCTCAAAATAAAATATCCATTTTTGTATTGCTTGGCTCATATAAAACTATAAGACATATCTGTGTGTGTGTGTGTGTGTGTGTGTGTGTGTGTGTGTGTGTAATGGAAGAAATAACAAGTTTGGGCAATGAAGTCAAACACGTACGCTGTTTTTTGTACAGCACGGCATTGTGAAAGCTCTAAGCATAATGGGAAAGGTGATAATGTGCACATGAACACAGCTATTATCATGGCTGTTCACATGCATAGAAACATGTAGCCAATAAAAACTGCGCAAGGCGCACTCCTACACTTACTACACAACCTCCCATTCTCAAGGAAAAAGTTCAGGAGACACTGGAGAGGGAATATGTCTTATTTACCTTTCAGTTTCAAGGCTGACCGTGTTAACACCATGCAAGATAGTCTATCTAAGGCAGCCTGCCTCCATGCCGAGCCAGGCTGAATGAAACCAGCGCTGAGCACAGTGGGCCGGAAAAGCAGCTCGCACTGCAAGGAAAGGAGACCCAGCCGCGCACAGGCTATCAAACACCCACAGAACAGAAAGCAGAGTTACTCTGTGAGTGCTTTGAATGCATGTGTGTTACAACCTGGGAGCACACAGAGCTGAACTAGGAAAGAGAAACCCCTCTCGGTCGGGCTCCTGTCACTTGAACTTGAGTGGTAAACACTCCGCTGCAGATCTGAATGGCATGGAGAGGAAATACAATCTGGGCATAGCACGGCTGTTTGGAAGACTTGGCCACTGGAGGGGGAGAGAGAATACTACACTACCCACCACTAGAGCGTACCCACAACTTAGAAGCTGGACTCTGTTTGAACTGAATTTCTATTCTCATTTTTGCGCAAGTGATATGTTTATTTGGGGAAGAATTGTATATCACGTTTCCTTTGTTAACTTTGAGAACTGAACATTTCAAAATAATGCTATGTGTATAACTTGAATCTTTCCTCGTAAATGTTGCCCTACACCTAGACTCAGAGGCAGGACTCGAAGAGAGTCATGGCAGCATTTCTCCCTGCTGCTAAGGGGATGCCTACAATTCCACGTTTGTTTTTAAACAAACACACCCAGCTTATTAACTCAAATGAACACTGTATTCTTTTAAGTAGTGACCTTATAGGTTCCGCACTTAAGAGAATGATGCCATCATGGTTCAAACCCGTTTTAGCCTTTGCAGGCACATTCTAGGTGCATTAAACATATGAAGGCATTTAATTTTGTTACCATCTTGTAATGTAGTGACTGTTACTACTCGCATTTTACTGCTCTCATTTTACAAATGACAAAACGGAGACACAAAGGAGTTAAGTAACTTGTGTGAGATGGATCCAATCACATGTTCCCCAGGTTCACTCAGCCTGCCTGACCCTCAGGCCTTGGCCACTGGCCTTTGCTTCTAGGAATGGCTGACCCCATGCACATGGTCATGAAGCCCCAGACACACGCTTTCTTCTGCTGCTGCAGCTCCACTCCCAGCCGCCCCAAGCCTTACATCAAGAAGCTCTGCACCTGGTCCAGAGCGGAAGGGGCTCTGCCTTCCCCAGGGTCTGTGCAGAAGGGCTGGATAACATATGCTGAGGGTGCTGAGCAAATATAGCCCGGTGGAGAGGACTGGCCCACAGCGGTCCCTGGGGCCTTTCTAGACAATTCCCTCATGCACAGCAACCAGTGAAGACTGGTTGCAAAGCTGTGGCAGCATGGACACGTGCATCTTCCGTATTGCCCTCCCTGCCTCCCTGTCTCACTTCCTGTCTCCCTCACTCTTGTTTTCTTGGGGTTGCACTCCCAGAGTGGGCGGTGAGTTTTCACCCCAGGCTCTGCCTTCTGGGGAACTGGGACTAAGACAGCGCACAGGGCACTGAATAAGTGACTATGCTCTTAACTGCAACGCTACGCTAATCTCAGTCCACCTTTTTGACTGCTTTCCTTATATTATTTTTAACAATCATTAATCTATTTTGAATTCCTGTGCAAAGACAGAAACAAACTCATGAAATGGTAATAAATAGAAGAACTAGGGTTTTTCCTATATCATGAAAACATCACTGAAGTTACAAGAAAAAAAGCAAGTTTCTAAAAAACTTCATTAATGACAAAAATCTCAGCACAAAGCAATTCATTTTCACTATGCATTATTTAAGAAAGAAAAGAATGTGTGGATAAAAGCTTAACTGTCACTCCAAATTCACTCTGGTGAGTTTCATGGAAATAAGTTTAACCAAATCAAAACATGCATGACATACACCTGTGGTTTTTACTAAAAGGCCTCCACAAGGTGTCTGATACTGGAAAATCAGGAGCAATGATTTCTGATTCCACACTGGGGCCTTATTCTTGAAATGAATTCCCAAGTAATTTGAGGCTTCTACAAATCGTAAAGCTGTAAAACTATACTGTATGGCTGAAACTCTGAGTAGTTTCAAATAATTAGTTCAGAACATACCTCTGACTTGTCATGCTTTAGACAGATTTTTCTGAATCCATCTAGCAAGAGCACAATTTGAGAATTACGCCCAAACTTGCTGGCAATCCTTACCTAAGCTCACTTATTTTCACATCATATCAGCTCTCACCTCATTTACTACAGTACCTAAATCCTACCTAGATGTGGAATGAAAAGTATGAAAGTCATTATTGTTGGGGGGCTGGTTCTTTTATTGCTGGTATTCCCTTCTAAGCACAGTGAACATTTTTTAGTAGCTGACATGTAGAGAAAAAGGTGACAATATTTTTCTACACATGTCTGGCCTGGAAGAGCATGTTTTGTTCTGGGAACCTCAAAGCAAGAAAAATGGAACAGACTAGCAAGAGTTCAGAGCTGAAAAGGTTAAGAGTCTTGAGTGACAGGTGTATAAAAAAGATTAACAGAGAAGTTAGACTGGTTAGGTGGCAATTGAGTGGGATAAAATCTTTTTTTTTAAGATTTGAGGACAAACAGCTTTTGAATAATTTTTGAGATTAAAAGTGGTAGTACCAAATAAAAATACAAATAGGAAGGTACAGAGTTCTTAAGATGGAGATTCTCACTTCCCTATCATTATTACTCAGAAAATAAGATCACGACTAAATATAACAATAATGTTACAGGAATAGACTTTTGGTAATTAAATCTCCTAATGGTAGGACAGGTGTTGAAATCTATTTTGGTATCTTCAGGATAAACCTGATCATTTATAAATACAAAGGTTCAATCTAGATTTGCTCCATTACCTTTTTGAGATCACATTTGACATTAGTTTTTTTTCAGGTTCCAGACAGTTTATCTTCTAAACGAAAACATAATGACATTTTAAAGAACTGGATTAAATAGCAGGAGAAAAAAAATCCTTGAAGTCACTCAGTATGGGTTTATCCATTGTGAAAGGAAGCAAAGCTCTGTGGGTATGTTCCTTTCGTTTTAAGAAACGTGAAAAGTCCCACAATCCATTTGTTATATCAAAAGAAGTATATAATTTTTTACTTTTCTTATCATCTTCAAATACTATACATTGGGTTGTCGGAAAAGTCATGACACATTTTTGCAACGAAAAGCATAGAAAAAATACGTCATGGCTTTTCCAACAACCCAATAGTTATATCTATTTTTACCTACTTTTTTGATATTTAAGCATGATTTCATGTGATTTTTCCATCCTGACTTATCCACATTTTTCTGATGATTACGGCACAATTTTCCTTGCTTTAGCTTAAGGCTTCATGTATAAGATGTCCCCTTCCCAAGGCATAGTCATACACATATTTATAGAGTTTCAATTCCAAAGTTTCTCCTTTATTGTCTTCTTTTTAATAGTAGTTCTAATGAATCTCCCTAGATCAGTCTCCCACTTCCATTTGACTCTGCATGGGGTGGGGTTAGTATCCTCCTAAATCAGGGCTGGGCAAAGTTTTGAGCCAGAAGAGCCGCCAGGGGTCAGCAAACTGCGGCTCCCGAGCCGCATGCGGCTCTTTGGGTACGTACATGTGGCTCTGAAGCAAAATTGAAAATGAAAATAAAACTATCAGAGTTTCAGTTATACAATTTTTAAAGGATATTATTCACATAATGGTGATTATATAAAAACATATTGATGGCTCTCGAATACTTTTTAAATTGTTGTGAGGGACAGGATTGGCTCTTCCAGGGGACAGCAAACTTTTGAGGCAGAACGTACCCAAAGAGCTGCATGTGACTCATGAACCGCAGTTTGCCAACCCCTGTCCTAAATACTTCATCCTTCCTCATGACAATGTCCTTTTCACAGCAGCATGTGTTGCCAGAAACACGTTGGAGTGGAAAGTGGAAGTCTTGTTGCTGGGAACAGCATGCCTGAGTCTGCTCAAAGCCGTATGTAAACTGCATGGTGAGGGGTGATTGGCTTCCTCTGTTTTACTTTCTGGAATGGCACCATATGAGGCTATTTTGCTGAAAACTTGAGAGAAGAAAATACCACCAAATGGTACTATCAGGGGTGAATCATCTAGCATGGTCCTGCTGGTACATCAAAATTCAATGTAATCGACACATTCTCAGATTAAAATGTGGTAAACATTCGTTCGTTCATTCATTCATTCATTCATTCATTCATTCAACAAATGCTCACTTTGCACCTACTGTGTGCCAGGCCACATCCTCAGTGATAGCAACTCACGTTTATTGAATTTTTATTGTGTGCCTGGTACACATATGCATTCACTCAATTTAATCCTTATAACAACCCTGTGAGGCAAGCAGTATTCATGTCCTTTTACTAATAAAAAGACTGAAGCTTAAAGAATTAAGTCGTTTGGAAGGGGTAGAGCAGAGCCTTAATTCCAGGTCTGTCTGATGGCAGAAAAGTACCTAATAGGATCTGCTAGAGGGAAACAAGACCCTTGCAAAGCAGAGGATCAATCAACAAGAGACTCTTAGATATTCCAAAGTAACTGTAGAGCTAGCGGCTATCATGACCAATCTAATGACTACCAGGACAGCCAGCTTCATTCTATTATTTTAGCGACAATCCCCACTTAATGATAATGGGTACTCTATTCCATAGTCCGAGCCAACTTGACCAGAGCAGTCCCCAGGGGATGCAGAAAGTATGCTGGAAAGAAAACAGAGTGAATGATCCAGAGTGGGGTTTGAGACATCTCTGCCACTCAATAGCTGCGGACCTTGGGGAGATACAGCTTCTGTATCTCCATGGCCCCATCACAGGATTGTCGCGAGGGCCAGACCAGCATGGGAAGTGCCTAGCACAACGCACATGTCTAGTAGATATTCAAAGCAAGCCCCTTACCTTTTATTGCTCGATGACCTAGACCAAGCCAGTCTGAGTACATTAAACTAGGCTTCCTCTCATCCTCCACCGCTTAAAATCCTTCAATGCTCCCTAAGGTTTTCAAGGTCAATTTCAGCTTCCTTAGTTTAGAGCACAAGGTCCTTATGATGTGAACATTTGCATCACTTGTTTAGGGCTGGTGTCCACTCTACATGGCCAGTGCCATGCAAAGTGTTAAGTATCTTTAACGTCACTCCTGTCTGCATCTCTTGTCACTCTACATTTCACCCTTGCTTAATGGTTTACATATAGCCCCCCCCCCAAATCCCTGCCTTTATTCCTTCCCATTATTTCCTATAACCTTTCTACCTCCTATTCCCTGTTATTTCCCTCCCTACTTCCTAGTAATAAGATGATCATCGAACGTATCAACTAACCTGGAACACTTCTGAAAGGGGAAGGAGGTAGTATTACTAATTACCATTGAACGACAGGCATCAACTTGGACTCCCCAGCCAAGAAGAATCTTCCCAGCAGAAGGTAAGCCTTGCCTGACATCACTGATGATTTAGTGTCCCTTCTCTGTGCCTCCACAAGTTCTCACTGGCATCTGGTGCTTTTTGCAGCCTATAGCTCATTGTACTGTCATTGTTTCACTAGAACTCTCCTACATTAGACTATGAGCATTTTGAAAGTGGGGACTTTCCTATTTATTGTTCTATCCCCAGCACTCAGCATATGCCTAGCATTTATTATTTACTAAATAATGTTAAATAAATGATTCAATAAATTCCATGCAATAATGTGAGAACTAAAAGCATTGCATGTATCTCACCATTTCATACTTCTGCAGTAACATTTATCCCATGTGCTTTCATTTCCACATCAATTTCTGTCCATGAGAATAGCTGATCTTCCAGGGGGACTGGACAAAAGCTTTCATAAACCAGATCACACTCTAGTTTTCCACTTCTTCCTGTTCTACAGGGACCACATTTTCTTCAGTTGCTTTAATTTAAATAATTTGAAAAGAAGTTCATTCTGTGAGAGCTTAGGGAACAGCTAAAAGCTTCATGGTACCAAGTAGGCAAGTCCAGGTTCGGCAAGCAGATTGTACCCATGCTGCTCCAGATCAAGCTGGTTTATTTTTTCATGCTGACGTCAAGCTGCTAGTGAACATTTTGCTCTCTGAATCACCTCCAAATCTATATCAGCATGCTAATGAAAAGCCAACTGGACTGGCAAACAGAGTGTAATTCACTCCGCCCTTCTTCCCATGTGGCTTGTAAGTAATTCAGGGCCTTTTTTTCCCTTGTAGGGATGGCAGAACAGGACAGAATTTAGGAGAGATCCCATCATGGAGTGGGTTTGAAATAAGTGACTCAGATAGGAGGCTTGGTTCTGACACTTCCTAGCAGACTGGTCTTGGAAATGAAAGTACTTTCTTCATGCAATTATTTCAGATTCAAATGAGATATGGAAAAGAATTTATAAATTGCACAGCACTAAACATAAAAACCCTGTGCTACATTCCGGAAACTATGGTAATTCCCCCTCATGGTAAGTTTATTTGACTGTTTCCTGTATTAATTGGAAAAAATGATAGGCAGAAAGTAGTGGAAAGAATCAGTCTCAAAGTGCCCTAAATTAGCCTGTGAAAACGTCTTTAATATGGAAAATGATATGTAGACATTTTTTTTTATTGCTATATGTGTAAATGCAGGATTCTACCTTAACTATTAGATAAGCGAGAAGCAATGGAGTGGGCAAATGAAAATAATAACGTAATCACCAAATAAATGGCAAGTTTGTAGAGCATCATGTGTGTATGTATATACATTCTTTAACTGTGTACATATTTATTCACTATGTGTGTGTACAAAACATTTTTCTTCTGAAATGTTTTTTATTTGGCTAATGTTTAAGTTATTTTAGATCACATAGGGGAATAGCTATGGTACAATAGTAAAAACTGCCAAACCAAACAACAGGGGAAGTTGCCTGAAAATGCAAAACACTATTGAACTCTTCTCTTAAATCATAGAGAATATATTACCCAGCCATAGTAAACTACACCATATCACATTCACTAAAATTGCTTCAAGCAAATTTATTGGCGTAAAATGAAGATTTCAGACAGTTTGGGCAAAAAAAAAGTAATGTTATACTTAAATATAAGTAGTATAATATAGGATGATATAGGTCTTCTATAGCATTTTATTTGCTATAGCTTATTAGCTTTATGCATTACATTATCCCTAAGATAACAATTGTTCATTGTATTTTATGGTAGTATATAACAATTAATATTCTAGTTCAACAATTGCATAACCTTAGGTAACCATAGATACTTAAAACTATTTCAGTAATCAGTTAATGTTCCTTATAATGCTCACATCAAAGAATTTATGTAATCTCTACTGCTCTGTAACCTATTATTTCACCTTCTGTAAGAAACATATTATTAATATCTTTCACACATTTCATATTTTCTATGAAAAATTCTGGCATAATATATTTTTATAACTATTAAGTAAATTAATATTAATGTTAGATTAAGTGGTTTCAGGATTTTTTTTTTGGTTGAAATGCCTTCTGAATAGTTCTGAGCAGAATGTACATATTTTAAATATATCTAATGAGTCTTGTCTTCAAGAAATCCTTCAGTGTAACTTCAGACATTAAACTTGAAACAAATAATTTAAACATGTATTGAAGTTAGAATAGGATAGAAACTAAACATTCGAGCAGATTAAATTATCTAAGATGGATTTTTCTTTTAAAAGCAGAACGATGTTGCCTTTTCTTCAGAGCTAATATGACTTTCCTCTGAAACTTATATTATAGTGCCTACGAGTATCCACCACTCCATATAATTTCGGCAACAAAGCTCTTTAGACAGCTGACAGGAAACTACCCAGCATTTAATATTTAAAATCCATATTTTACAATACCCTCACTGCATCCCGTTTCCAGGCAATGAAACTGCATTTGCAATAATCCATTTGTATTAGTGGTTCCAAAATTTAATGTATTTTCTCAAAACCTGTACATTGTAACCTTTATGTAGGTTGTAAACGGTACTTTTTAAACAATGCATTTTCACACCATGAGATTGTTGAAAAGGAACGTGTTTGTGGATATGCATTTTTAGGAAAGCCTCAGAGGCTTCATGCATCTACCATTTTCTCCAGAAAGCCTTTCTATTTTATCCATTAGGAGTCACTCAAGACACTTTTAGTCAAACATTTTTTTAAGGTGTGAAGCTGATTTAATGAGGGTTTCTGTAATGCCAACTACATTGAATGCGTAGTTTAAGCAATTTGATTATTTAGATGGTTATTAACATTTCCTTGGACTTTTTTGGATTCAAAGTTTTGTTTTGATTTTGGTTTTTCAATTGCTTAGCCATAGTTCTGCTCATTCTATTTAATAATATCACTATGGCTATACAATACAACCCACATCTTCTATGGAAGTGGTTTTCAACTGGGGGCAATCTGCCCCGCCCCCCTTTTGATTATCATGGCTGAGGGGTGCTACTGGCATCTAGTGGGTGGGGGCCAGGGATGCTTCTATATACCCTATAATGCACAGGACAGCCCCCACAGAAAAGAATTATCCAGCTCCAATGTCAATAGTGCTGCTAATTGAGAAACCCTGACCTATGGGTTGACTGTGAGGTTTTGGTCATTTTCATGACAAACTATGGGATGAGAGATGAAATCATAAACATACACTGTATTACATAAACTTTGGAGTTATAATTACTCTGGGTAACTACAGAACAACAAAATAAATTCTTCAAACTACACATAAAGTCTGCCTCTTGTCACAGTTAAAACCTAAAAGCTGTAAGAAAAATTAGCAATTTGTTAATTAGGATTCTATTTATCCTTTCATGCGCAAAACTAATTATTTGTTTGCAAGATGCTGCATCTTCATTAAAACCATTAGTATTCTGAGTAGATGACAGTATTAATTTTATAAATGGAACTGAAATTTCACCACTGAGTTTCAGCAGTTCTTAGGGTAGTAAATATTTCCACATGATGTTATCTACCTGAAAAGAACTATTTTTTATAGCAACAAAAGAAGCTGTGTATAATTCACAGTATTCATTATTTTTCAAACACTCTTCCTGGAAATCAAATAGGAATATATATTGTTCTTTGAGATACAGATATAGATATAGATATAGGTATAATGTAATGTGCATATATAATATTGGGTAGAAGATGTGGACACTATTTACCAAACACTATCTCCCAAAATATTGTTATATTTTAAAACAATATAAAGTCATCTCTTTGCATTTTCTAAGGAAGGGGAGTCTATGACTGGGTTATCTTCTAAAAGAGCAAAAGCAACAAATTTAAAACTAATTAATAAGTACTCTGAATTTGGAATTACTCCATATTTTTTAGGCAGCATGTTTATCTCCCCAATCGTGACTTAATTGGTTAATAACATTATGAGTTTCATGTACGTGGAATGTGCTAGTTGAGTATCAAGGGAAATTTCTCAGGAATGTACAGAGCAGCTAAGGGAAGTCTGCAAGGGATTCAAGATGGCCCCAGGCAATTCTCAAAGTAGTTGCTATTCCCAGTGGAGAAGTGGAAGTGGGCAAGGAGAGCCGAGGGCCACTTCAGTCTGAATGGAATCAGAAAACATAACAAATTAGAAGTGTTCAGAGAAAAAAATCTATATAAGGCAGAACTTGGGGAGAAGTTAGTCTGGGTTCCCCTCCATACCTTGAAATGGTAGCCACTCTGTGCTGCTGGGGCCTGTCTTTCAATCTGGCTAAGTAACTTGAATGAATGACGCAGGAATGTGCATGCAAAGGGCTCTGATAATCTTAGAGGAAATAAACAACCTAGTGTTTATAAGCATTTAAACGCTATTCATTCCTAGACAGAAAAGTACAGATTTGCTTTTTAAAATAGCCTATTGCTTAGACTTTTTTAAAATTAATAAACTTTATTTTTTAGAGCAGTTTTATGTTCACAACAAAACTGAGTGCAAAGTACAGGGAGTTCTCACATATCCTCTGTCCCCACATGGGCACAACCTCCCCTATTACTGACCGGCCACATCACAGTGGTGCATTTGTTACAATCCATGAACCTACAGTGACATGTCATTATCACCCAAAACTTACAGTTTACATTAGCATTCACTCTTGGTGTTGTACATTCTAAGGGTTTTGACAAATGAATAATGACATGTGCCCACCACCATATCTACAGGAAAAAAAGCTACATTGGTGGCTTTAAAAAAAAAAAAATTGTCCACACAAAGTTAGGAGTTCAGCCAGTGCTGCCTCTAACTCCGAAAAGTGCTATTGCTAAAAATAAAGCCTCTTAGTCTAAGCTCCTACTGGTAGTCCTCACCACACTTCGTATTAATTGGATTTTTCTTAAATTAACATTAGGGAAGGGTTATGGAAAATGATATGCCTATTTAATGCTCTGTTCATCTGACATGATATCTTTCCAGAAATATCTGTAAGTAGATACAGAATTTTACATGGATTAAAATGTCAGTAGTTGATTTCATAAAGAGGCAATACCACAATTATACTTCTTGTGCTGTTCCGTACTGAAACTGAATTTCTGGGAACAATTCCAACTATCCCCAACAGTCTTTCTAGGTTAGTGACCAGGAATGCTTGCAAGTGACTAAATTTATATCATTTGGACAAAAACTTCCATTTGTGTTTCAGGCTATGTTGATACAGAGAAAGTAGAGTAGAGAATTGGCAATTATCCTATTAATTTGATGAATGTGGACAGCCATACCA
This sequence comes from Hipposideros armiger, assembly GCF_001890085.2. Lineage (NCBI taxonomy): Eukaryota > Metazoa > Chordata > Mammalia > Chiroptera > Hipposideridae > Hipposideros > Hipposideros armiger. The sequence goes on along the minus strand of NW_017732437.1, from coordinate 208,331 downwards.
GATATTTCAAACCGCCAGATACAATTTCTTTGTCCCAATGATCTAATTTGTTAACCAGATAACTGCCAAGACTCCGACTTCATTGTGTTCCATATAAAATTATTCATAATTTTTCAGTAGTTCCAGTATCAGCTACTTAAGGGAAATGTATGGAAATGTATGGATATTTTTGCATTAAAGCTGTATTTCTCACTCCATACTGATGATATAAAGTTAAACAGAGAAAGAACATAGATAGTTATTGCTATTTCCATCCTGCTTCTCAAATGACCAGTATATATTAAAAAGCAACATGGTACGGTGGCTAAGATTAACTGCTTTGCAGCTAGCATGCTTGAGTTCAAATGGGCAATGTCTCAGTTTTTCTGTCTGTGAAATGGGGAAACAGTAGTGCCTATCTCATGGGTCACTGTCAGAATTAAATGAGTCAGTACATATAAACTGCTTAAAACAGAGCTCAGATCCTAGTAAGCACTGAATAATTGTAGCTATTACCCTTATAGTAAACTCATTAAGATTGGTCAAATCCATGAAAGACCTTTTAGGGATGATGAAGAAATGTCCAAAAACTGCAATTTGCAGATGGTTGCACAATTCTGTGAATTTAATAAAAATGATTTACTTGTCCAGTTAGCACAGGGGAATTTCATGAAAAGTAAATGACACCTCAATAAAGCTGTTTTTCAAAAAGACTGTCTAGCCTTATTGACTCCATAGCATTAGGCTCCTCAACTAGAAAGCCTCAAAGTAAGAAATGAGAAGTAAGGAGGAAGGAAAAAAGAAAATGTGAAGGGTCTATAGCCTGGCTCCTCTCTTTTCAATCCTATTGTATGAACTGTTAAATACCAGAGTAGAACATTTCATCAGTTGTCTCCTTTGGGCTGCTTTTTAGTCAGTTCTCCCAGAACCTACAAATTGCTATTAAAAATTTGTTCCGCTTTGGGAGGTGAACTTTGAAAAACCCCAAGAATTACTCTTCTATGTAGAACGTGTCTTGTGCCTACACTTAAACCTGTTTCCTACAACCTTTTCCTTAAAATGGAGTACAAATTAACAATATTCTCATTATCACTTTCTCACTCTCATTACCTTGACTGATATAAAAAATGTATTCACTGATTCACTCATTAATTCAGCATTTATTACGCTACCACCCCTAAACTCTAGACATATTCCTAGAAGGCAGAGTGAAAAAAAAAAAAAGACCAAGATAATGTGGTCTCCACGCCCAGCAGTCACAGCTGCTGATATGATTCAATCAATCTGGATGAGCCCTTCCTAAAGTCAACTCAATGTTTCCTAATTAAAAAAAAATCTTGAGCATGCTTTGAAGCTTTTTCCAGTTTCCCAATGTAGATAATTCTTTCCACTCTCTCATCTCACAGGTCAAGAAATAGAGGTTAGCATAGGTTCCTTCCAGAGCATCACTCCATTGCCATTTTCAACTTGTTCTCTTTTGGAGTCTACAGCATCTCCTTGTCCCACATTTTCTCTGTCCCAATTGTTGTCATCTACCGTTTTTGAAAATCCTGTCCTACCCTCCTTTTTTTTTTTTTTTAAAGATTTTATTGAGGAATTGGGAGAATGGAACAGCGTTGGAGAATTAGGGAAGGGGAACAGACAAGTTGCTGTCCTTTTGTTCTTCAGTCTAGTTGTGGAGGATGTTGCTTCACTGGCCATGGTATTATCATTGAGCTCTTCCCAGGTGAGGCACTCACTCTCCAGCCATTGGATGGCGGCTCACAGCAGCTCTTGGCAGCTCACGCTGGCTGCCGGCCTCTCACGGTAGCTTTTACAGCAGCCCACTGCAGCCCCACAGCAGCCTATGCCATCACTGGCAACTCACGGGCAGCCCAGCTCCAGGT
>NW_017732437.1:200970-204347 GCF_001890085.2 Hipposideros armiger | reverse complement strand
CCCTTACACTCTGTTTTTCATTCTCTTTCCCTCATTCAGAACTGACAACCAGTCCTTCTCTCCTGGATTTCTCAGTCTTTGATTTTCATGCTGATCTCCCCCAAAGTCTCTTCTCTGTCCCACTCCCCTTTTCTGACCTCTGAGTGCCACCTATCAAAATGGCTCTCTGCAAATCCTCTTCTCAGAAATGAGCTCATTTCTACAGAGAATCTATTGATTTTCAAATATTTTTTCAGGAATGTTACCTCTGCCTACATCCATCTTTTCATTTTTACTCCCTGCTGGCCGTCTTCATTCAAAGAAACCTGTCAGACTCCCAGATTGACTGTGTTCAAGGTTCAACTCTTCTTCCTTCTAAAGCTGTTCCTCTATTTTTTATTAATGATACATCTCAGGCTCCTGAGTCACCGAACCTCATAACTTAATTATTTTTGGACACTTCTCTCCTACATATTAAGTCCTGCAGATCATAGACCTGAAATACCCATTCCCACTGCTTCAATCCTAATCTATGTCCGTATCACCTGTTTTCCAGACTTTTGTCACACTCTTCTAACTCGTCTTCTATCCTCAGGTTTCTTTTAACACAATCCAGCCAATAGAATTCTGAGAATAATTTCATAAATTACAGCTTTGAACATAGTTCTCCCCTGCTCAAAATATGCCCTGGCTTCTTACCGCCAATTGAATAGAATAAAGTCTTCTTATTTTGATATCCAAAGCTCTCTGCCATCTGCTCTCAGCTCAGTGAAGCTTCAGCCACTGCCAAACTAAACTGCTCCACACGCCCTCTGAGCTCACTGTTCCCCTCCTAGCTGCATTTATTCATGCAGTTCCTCTGTTTGGAATGTCATACTTCATTTCCAAATACCCAGACTCCACCATCCTTCTTTTATCCTTCCCCGATCTTTGAACCTGAGTGACATTTATCCCTCCTCTGAATTAGAAAACTCTCCATTGCTTTTCCTCTTACAGCGATATCACAGTCTACCTGAAACATCTGTGCATGTGTCTTATTTTATCTACTAGCTTGCAAGCTCATTGAGAGCAGAGGTTGTGGACTCGAGTCTAGTGCAGTGCCTATACACACACCACTGCAGAGTAGCAGTTCCCATACATGCCATGTGACAGAATTCCCTACAGAGCTTGTTAAAACAGACTACTGGACCTCCACCCCCCAAGTTTTTGAGTCAGTAGGTCAGGAAAGGGGACTGAGAACTGGAATGTCTAACCAATTCTCAGGTGATGCTGGTACTGCTGGTCTAGAACCACAATTTGAGATCTACTGGCACAGAGAGAGTAAAAGCTTCTAGGCTCAAATCTACTTTCTACCTCTTAAATGCTGCAAAACTTTGAACAAGTAGACAAAGTTTCTGAGCCCCCCAAATTCTACATTTGTAGAAGGGAAATAATTATATCACTAGTTCTATCTACATCAAGGATAGTTGTTAAAATTAATCACTAAAAAGATGTAAACTGTCATCAAAATAAATGTCAAATGAATAAAAATAGTTAAGCCTTCCACCTTGAAAAGCCAAATCAATTTTGGTGGCATTTTTTCAGTGCCCCTTTCTTCTTTCTTCAAAGTATGCTTTTGAGTCTATTCTCCAGTGAAATAATCACCTTCCTTTTCTCCTGTAGAGGTTCATCTTAAAAAGTCCTGAATAAGCCCAATGCTACATTCAAGATCACACACAGTGAATACATTTCANCACTGGCAACTCACGGGCAGCCCAGCTCCAGGTCGAGCTGTTGTTCACCATCTTAGCTGTAGAGGGCGCAGCATCACTGGTCCTCATGTGGGATCCGAACCGGAGCCCTGCTGCTCAGAGCTGGCGTCCCAAGCCAATTCCTAACCAAGGCGCCACTCGGCTGGCTCCCTCATTTTCTTTTTATTCATTACCTTTCCTGATTTCAATATCCCTGTTGCTATTTTTTTCACAAATTTCCTTCACTTTTTTGTTATTATAGTTTTGACTATTGACTGCACTTCAACTTCCTGTAGGTACTGGTGTAATGTGGACTTGTCATCATATAGGACAGCCCACTATGGATATCAGTTATAAAATTCCTCGTTCTGACTACAACTTCCTCCCCTCCCACTTCTTCCATTTTTTAACTTCTGAATCTTCTTCCATCTGCTCTTCCATGACCTTTAAAAATGACACCTCACTCTAGTCTTTGTTTGACTCCAAGAAAATGCAGACTACATTTCGTCACTGGTCATTTCGAGGAAGCTCTTTCTACTACCCTGTTGACATCTTTGTCTTTTTTCTTTTCCTGTACCTGTCTTACACTTCCCCAACTAAGGGGAAATCCCACTATCTTGCTTTAGTCCCTGCTTCAAAGCCACATGATGTTGCTAGAGATAATCATGAAGTTGAATTTATTAAATCCACTATGCAATTGTGTTTTCCAGTCTTACCTAGGCACTAATTAGCTCAGCCTTTTTGACCAAGGGTGAACCATATTCAAAACTGCAATTAAGAAATTATTTTCAGAATTATATTGGATGGATAGCTGCAAGAGAAACCTGGGGATAGAAGACCAGTTAGAAGAGTATGGCAACAGCCTGGCCAGCAGATGATAAGGATGTAGATTAGACTTGAAGCAGTGGGACTGGGTAGTTCAGATCTGTAATCTGCAGGACTTAGTATGTAAAAGAGAGATGTATTCACAAGATATTTAAGTTATGAGATTCAGTGACTCAGGAGCCATTAATAAAAATAGAGGAACAGCTTTAGAAGGAAGAAGAGTTGAGCCTTAATCACAGTCAATTTGGGATTCTGACAGGTTTCTTTGATAAAGATGGCCAGCAGGAAGTAAAAATGAAAAGACGGATGTAGGCGAGAACTCTCATTGAGTTTCCATCACATTCCCCACCTTGCTTATTCCCAGTTTTCTCCTGATCCTTAAATATTCAATCCTTGATGGCCTCTCTCCAACAATGGCCTTGCCTCTTACTGTACAGAAAAACTACCTGACTATGCTGCCTCAATTCTCCTCTTTATCTCCAAACTTGTGCTTGACACCCATTTTTTTATTTGTTCTTTCCTTTTGGTTTCAGAAGTATATTTTTCTCCCTTCTCAAGAATAGTCTTCCCCTTACACTCTCAACTATATCCTCCTCTGGTAATTTGTCTAACCAGTTATTTCTCATCTTTTATTACCCCTCTGACTACAAAAACGCTCAGATTCTTTTTTATTCTTACAAAATAAATAAAACCCAAACAACCAATAATTCTTCCCTATGCTCAACTACTCCCTCAAGTTACTAATTTATCTCTCTCCTTCCCATTATCACAAAACTTCTCAAAATAACTTGGTATATTTGCTGCATGCCTTTTCCAACTACCTACTCTCTTGTCTCTTGACCC
>NW_017732437.1:193649-195460 GCF_001890085.2 Hipposideros armiger | reverse complement strand
AAAAAAAAAGTACCACAGGATTGAGAAATAGAATATAGGTTCCCAATCCTCACTCTCATTTACTGCTGTGCAATTCCATTGGTTGCAACTGAAACCACAGTAAAGCAAGTGAGATTATAGTTTGGCATTTAGTTCCTGCAGTTCAACACAACTTTAAGCAATGAAGACCGTATGTGAAAATGATCTGATGAATGTGTTTTTATACCTTCTTTTTTTTAAAGAGCAATTTGAATTATGTATCTTATTTTATGTCTTACTGTTAAAAATAGATATTGAAATGTATATACCCAGGGCCTTTAGGAATACAAAGTAAAAGCAATGTCACATATTCTGCTCCAGCAGGCAATTCAACGTTTTAGGATTAGCCAAGAGATTTATCAAGCAGCCTCCAAGGGAGGCAGAGTTCAAGCCTGGGCTCATCAATAATACATAAATAAACTGAACAATTAGGTACAAAGTGGCTATCTTGTCAGACGACTTATTAGCCGATAAATGATACACTCACTCATTGCCTTGAGTACAGGAAGAAGACATATTAAGACAGAAAAAGGGCTGAATAAAAAAGAGAGAAGTAGTGACACTGCCTAACTTGCCCCGAGCCCTCAGTCTTCATTCCTAGGTCATCCTGCTGTGAAGGAAGTCCTGGCTCTTTCAACGTAAAGGTGACTGAAGCTTAATTTAGGAGCCTTGACTCTGAATTTCATTGCCTCTTTCAGCAGCCCAGAGCTTGACAGCAGTATGTTTGCACATTTTGGAGAAATTATGGACAGGCTGGGAGTCCAAAAGAGTTTCGTTCTCTGTGGGGTTAGGCTCTGAGGTTGGGATCATCAAATAACTCTAGAAAAATCCCTAATATCAAGTTTGTGCCACACAGTGTTCAAGCAACGAGGTAACTCATCCCTTCCCCGAGTGTTCCAGACACTCGTATCATCTGAGAACCAGGCCCAATGGGGCGCTTGCATTCTAAGCCCTGTGTGGTAGCAGAATGCCAATCGTCACACGCTGACCCCTGTCTCACCATGGTGAAGGGGGTCAAAGGGAGGGGGCAAATGAAGGATGACAGATGCTATTTCCTCAGAGGAGTGGTGCTCTAAGAAGTGAACCCTTTTCACTTCTTTGGTTTTTAGTCAAGACTCAGAGTTCAATTTATATTTCTTAAATACCCATACTCTGCCTCTTTTCTATACTATGGATAGTAAGAGTACCAATTGTGAGGGTGCATTGTAAACTACCAAAATGCATAAAAGTGGGAAAATAGTAACATTAATTGATGTACTAATTCTGGAAGGGGCTTTCAAAATCTGAGGTGGGGTATGGCATTGATATTCAGTTCTACATTAGTTTTAAGGTAACCTGACATGTAGACTCAAGAGTTATCCCTGACAGCTAAGCTTCCAAATCGGTGCCTGATGAAGTACTGGGTTGTCGGAAAAGTCATGACATATTTTTTCTCTGTTTTTTGTTGCAAAAATGCGTCATGACTTTTTCGACAACCCAATAGTTGGCTTGTGTTTAGCTGCTGTGGGGTACTCTGGTGAGTATCTTTAACCAGCAGGGCCTTGGTCTGTTCAGTGCCATGTTCACGTTACCAGGGGCATCAGAAGCGAGGATGGTAGATGTGAGGTTCGCGTAAGAGGCTGGCAGAGAGGAAGGCAAATCCACATTCCTCAAATCACGCACACTCTGGGTGGTTCCCCACCCCAAGGGCTAGTGGGAACCTCTACTCTATACTGAAGCTCTTCCTATTAAAGATATGGGAATTATGGCTCATGGAAGAGAACCTGGCCCAAACAAAGCACAGAACAAGTTAG
>NW_017732437.1:191817-192629 GCF_001890085.2 Hipposideros armiger | reverse complement strand
CAATATGCACTGAGAGGCTCCAAGCTGAGGGGAGGGGTGTTATTACATGCTGCTTCCGAACTTCTTGGACCAGGGGTGTACAGGCCTAGAGCTGTGCCAATGGCCTCGCAATAACTGTCTGGTTGGGCCTCCACTACAACTATGAAACTAGAGGAAGATGTAAAGGAGGTCAAAACTGCCAAGACTGGGAGGAAGTTGTTTATTTCTTCAATAGTTCACCAGATTTTTTTATACATGAGATAGAAATAATCAAATCGTTCTTCTCTGAGAGCCTAGCAGAGATCAATGTGCTATTGCAAAGCCTTAGACAATAAACTCTTTTAGCTAAGCTAGTGAATGGTGTAATAAAGTGCCCTTCTCAGCAGAAGCCTGTGTCTCCAGAGGGACCAAATGGGCACTGAGATGCAGGGTATCCGCGAGACAAGGGAGAATCCCTCCCTTAGTGCAATGGCATCACCAATATTTGGTATACAGTTGACCCTTGGACAATGCAGGTATTGGGGCACTGACCACCTACACAGTAAAAAAAATCTGCGTATAACTTTTGGTTCCCCCCAAATTTTTCTACATTCATCCCTTGGTATCTGCGGGGTATTGGTTCCAGAATCCATGCGGACACCAAAATCCATGGATGCTCAAGTCCTTTATATAAAATGGCACAGATTAATGCATCTAGACAACCTCAGTATCCATGGATTCCAACAATGGATTGAAAGTGCTGCTTTTGACCCATGTTTAACTGATTCTGAGGGTGCAAAACTCAGGGATATGGGGAGCTGGCTGAACACTGATTAAAAAAGTGGACCTGTGCA
>NW_017732437.1:168887-191302 GCF_001890085.2 Hipposideros armiger | reverse complement strand
TATATATATATATATATATATATATATATATATATATATATATATACACGCGCACACACATTAGCAGTTTTACACATTTTGCCTCCAGTGTTTCCTTCCCATTAACTATGAGCTAAATGGCTGCTTGAGTAATTGTTTTCTCTTTTGGTGTTAACAAAAGAACATATGCTATTTCACTTGCATCTCATTAAGCTCTTCAAATATTAGAGTTGTAGGAGACTTGGTATTTCTACAGAAAAAAAGCAAGCATATTTCCATTAGCAGTATTTGACAATGTGTTAGTTATTAATGCAAACTATTTTCAAATGAAATGTTTTATGACCATTCTTTCTTTTGAACTCAGAAGGCTGCAAGCATGTTATGGCTAGAGGGCTCATAACCATAGCCTCCTCTTGGACCCCAGCCCAAGAAGACAGTTCAGCCCACAGGAGCCCTACCTGCATTTCATGAACCAGATTTGAGGTCAAACACAGGCTGGGCCAATCAGATTCACTCCAGAGACACAAAGTCCTCAGAGCTGAGGCCCAGCAGTGGCAGTGTTCTGTGGGGAGGGAGGGTGGGACGAGTGTCCATGATTTTCACTTAACCAGCCCTCATGCAATACTTTCTGTGTCCCAATGTCCCAAGTCCTTTCAGATACTACCTCTTTTAATTATTATTATCTCCATGTTTCAGACAGGGGAAATTGAGGCAAAGAGTGGGTAGAGAACTTGTCGATGATCACACAGTTAGCAAGCTGAAGAGTTGGGATATGAACTCAGACAGGGTTTGGCTCTAGAGAGTGTGCTTTTAACCACGCTCTGGTGGGCCCAACATTCTGTTGTCCTTCCCACACTCAGTTTTTTGCTTCCTGGATTCCATGAAATACTCTAGTATCCTACTCAATTTTTGTTGTTGCTTCAGTTAGCCAGAGTTGGATTCTGTTACCTGAAACAAAAAGCAACTTAGCAGAGAAAGCACTCCGCTCCTTTCTCACTAAGATTGCTTCTACAAACCCTATTTGAAGGATACTGAAGTCACCATCAGTTTGCACTGTCAATGTCGCAGCTCTGCGATGCAAACGTAATGTGGACTAGCAGACATGGGGGAGGGTTGGGGCAGAGGAGGCTTGTAGAACATCCCAGCAAATGCAAGCTTGTATATACTTTGCTGCCAATAGTTAAAGCTACACCTTTTCACAGATGCTTTGTCAAAAGCATCTTTGTATTGGTCAGTAGGTGAGCCTGTGATGGAGCAGAGTGGGCTTGGAGCTCACCAGCCCGAAAACTTAGGACACCCTCCCATCTTCCACCCACGCCCTCTGAAGCATGAACCACAGTGAAGCTAAATGTATCCCTGGGCAACATCCTTTAGAATAAAAGATACTTTCCCCTGAGGTCCTCAAAAACAATTCCTTTATCCAGAGCCTTTCATTTTGCTTTTAATCTAACATTCATTGAACTTACAAAATGGAGCATTTTTCTGAATGCTTTACCTGTATTCATGCTTGTAAGCCCCACAAGAATCAGATGAGTTTGACAGATGAGGAAAACTGAGGCAGAAAGGAAGTGTGCAGCGAGGATCAAGCGCAGACAGTGGGTTGCAGAGCTGACATGATCACATTACTGATTGTGTAAGAAGGTGATACTCTGCTGTCCCATACCATGGTGGGTAAAGATGACCAGGAAAACATGCTGACAAACATGAACTGTGATTCTGATAAAAATGGCTGATAACTGTGCAATCCAAATTATCCAATTTAATGAAGCTGAAGAGAATTGCTCATTTAGGATACGACTAATAAGAAGATTAAACATTGGCCTTCAAGCTAGAAAAGAAAGTAAATCATGTGCTTCTTCAAGAATTAGAGAAAGTCTGATTTTCCAAAGTGATAGTGCTATTTAGGAAAACCCAAAAGTATCTATAGAAACCCCAAATGTAGAGTAGATCAATTAAAAGAAGAAAACTACAATAAGTTCTGGGGGGTGGGGAGGCAATTGTCACTCAGGATATCATTCTGATCACTTCTTAAGACCTGATCACTTCTGTCCTTAGCATTTTGGGGGAGCTATCAATGTCTTGTTACAAAGTGTATCTTCTGCAACAGGATTTTACTCTCTACACTAGTAATATGAAACATAAATGAGATTTGTGACTTTAGAAATTGTCCCAAAGAAATATGCTAGATAATACTCAGACTTGTTCCGAATTTCCTCGTTTTGTGAGAGCATTTTATCTCTAGCAAGGAATTAATCTTCAAAAAGCCCTGGGAATGCATTGATGTTGCAAACACACGCTTGTGGAGAAAGGACATCTTGGGGTCATAAGGAGGGTTAATGCTCTCTCAGACTGTCAAAAATGGGAGCAGCATGATTTACAGAATCTCCCCGCGCTGTCAAACAGCCCTGGCATATCGACGCACGGGTCTTGGCATTGGCTGGGCTGCTGGCATGATGGAGACGCTGGAGTCCTTGTTACCCTAGTTGTACCTGGCAGGCCATGCTGGGTCTGTGCAAAGATAAAATGAGAAGTCCCTGGGCAACCAACCGCAGGCTGTCTGTCTCTGCTACACATGCTGCTGGCTGTAACTTTGTAGTTTATGTAAAAATAGTTGTTTTCTGAAATGGAATGAAAGCAAGGCGAAGGGTGGCAAGCATAGGCAACCAAGAAAGAAGTTCAAACACAGAGGCCCAAGTCTAAAAGAATTCTGTTGGCAGAGCTGGTTAGGGGTTGACTGACAGCCAGGATGCAGCCACATAATTTTTTTTTAATTATGTTTTGGTCAATGTATGCGAGTGTTCACTGCAGATAGAAATACATCAGTGTTTTCAAAAATGGAAATACCATAATATTGTACAGAATTTTCCCTTCCTTCTATTGGCACAGAATGTCTGTCTGTTTCAGCAGTATATGGAATATTCATATCTAGATATTTCAGGATAAATTCTTACTTTTAAAATCACGTGCACATTTTAGGTGCCCGGCGTTATTTTTTGCATTGGGTAGGAAACTACTCATTTCTTCTGCATGGATTCATGGTCAGTAATACTCTGTCATCTGATGAACTTACTGTAAGAATCTTTAGTATCAGCTTCCTATAAAGAATAGTAGTCACGTCTTCTCATGAAAGAAAACATCAACATTCCAATCGATCATCTTACTGAAGCTAAAAAGGACTCTTTGCTAAGCAAAAGCTGCATTTTTGGAGGTAAGCATTACTCAACTTTTGTTTTTCTCTCTATTTTTTTTTTAAAGTTTAGTTTTCATACAACATCATATTAGTTTCAGGTATACAACACAGTGACTCAATACCTATATATCTTACAAAGTGATCAGCATGATAGGTCTAGTAACCATTTGTCACTGTACAAAGTTATTACAATATTATTGACTGTATTCCCTATACTGTATATTACATCCCCATGACTTATTTATTTTGTTACTCAACTTTTTTGAAGCCAACTAATAGAACTCTCGTCACTGTTAAATTAGCTCAATGTTTTTCACCTCAATTCTCTTCTTTACCTACAAATTAAAGTTTGAAGATGAAGGCGATACAACTGTAGCAGAGATTATCTTTCTCTATCCATGACTGTGTTTATTTGTTAACTTTATTGTTGCGTAGGTAAGATGTTTTCATTATGTAAGAGTCCAACAACGGAAGTTAGAATAGGCTATCCCCACGGCACCCAAGTTAAGAAAAAGAAGTGAGAGAACAGGGAGAGTGGGAGAACATGGGATCACTGTCAGGAAAGGCTCAGTTAGTCACTGGGCTCAGGGAAAGCCTGACACCTCTGTTCTGTGGGTGGGCAGAGAACTAGGGCAGCAACCAAGACAGACTGCAGGAACTCAGCCAACAGTATGAAACCTGAACCAGGAAGAGTCACCAATTTTTCTCTAGGAGTAGACAGAACAGTGAAGGACTTGCTAGACAGGAGGACTCCACAATTTCCATATATGAGAGGTCTAGGGTCTTTGTCTTGAAGCTACACTTTTATAGCAAATATAGTGTTTTACGTGAGGTTGGATTTCATTCTGGGGAGATGGAGGTGTGTGGCCAAGGGATATTTATGGCTACAGCTTCTTTAAGAGGGCCACTGATGTTGATGAATATTAATGAAGTCCCACCGGAAATGGTGGAAAGAGGAACCTGTGAGGTCAGCACAGGATGTTTTAAAGCCCAGGCTGGGAATTGTTGGGCCAGGTGGGAACACATCTTTCTCATCCACAGGTACAGGAACAGCAAAGCTTTCCATGGAAAGATAATGAATGCATTTAAGATACAGCGAGGCCAGACTTTCTTCTGAGAGGAAATGAAAATAGTGATAAGACCCAGAGGTAAGACCAAGGTGGGATTCTGGGGCTAACCAAGCATTTCATTTCAGTCATGCCATTCAATGTTCAGGCTGCTGGACTGGGTTAAGGGCAGGCAGGGAGAGCTAACCTGAGTGCATTCTTCTCAATCTAAGATCACAGACCTTTACTCTTGAGTCATTGATTTTTGTCATATAATTTGCATTCTCAATTTACTTGTCATAGTCCTTCTGGGAAATTCTAGAATCTTCTCTGATGACCTAAGGGGAAAAGTCTCTCACCACATTTTAGAACACCAAGATCAGCCTTCCCCACTTGGCTGGGTGACCAGTTGCCATGGTAGCATACTATATGGTCTAAGTATAGACTTTGTGAAATGTTCTACCTATGGAAAATTTTCAAAAATAGAACACAGCCTATTGTAACCTAGATCCACAACATTTTCTTAATATTTATCAGGGGTTTCTACAGATCTGAGACAAATTTAGACTAACCAGAAAGCAACTGGATAACTGGAAATGGCTTTCTTTCTTTGTCAGTCCTTCCATGAAGACACAGGTGAACTTTTAATTTTTCAGTAATGTACAGACTTTAGTATGAAAAAGTCTGCATTTCCAGTGGAGGCTCAATCGAGGGATATGGCAGTGCCTGAGAGAAGAACTCAGAGAAATTATCAATTAGTGTTGAGATGAAGGAAGTACAGAAGAATCCATTTAAATTTGCATAAAGAGGGAATAAAAAGAACAGATACACACATTTCTATTAAGGAAAAAATAATCGGTCAAGTTATATATCTCTATTTAGACTGTAGCTTTAAAAATAACAAGGTTTTTTTGGTTTGTTTGTTTTAATTTTAGAAAAGACAAAAATCCCCTAGGGCTCTTGGGAACTCAAAGTCCCTCTAGTAGAAAAGTCCTGTTGTCTAGAATGCTGATTTCTTTTTCCTGGCATGATTGCTAATTCCCCACTGCTAACCTCTAAGTACACCCAGTGGCAAGAGTTCTATGGTAGAACTGTGTTACAGAGCTAAGAGGTTGCATGTACAGTAAGACCATACAATTGAAAACATATATTAAATCAAACAAAAGATCTAAAATATTTCCTAATCTTTCAGAGATGACCTGAAGCTTCATTGTTTCAGAGAAAGCTGTTGGCATCTCTCCTCTTTTGATCTGACTTTCATTTCCATATAGGTGACAAAACACTCTAGAAGAGCAGCCAACCTGACCTTGGTATCAGAGGGTGGCCCACTGCCCTGAAGACTACAAGAGCTGATCGCTCTTTATTACTTTCTGGTCACTTCAATCAACTTCTTTCTCATGTATCACTGTCCTCTCCATGTATTGTACATCCTTATAGCTCTGTGTGCATCACAGTAAGATTCAATATACTCTTTACATAACTGTCTGTCCTACCAGACTTTGAGCATCTCAGTGGCTGAGAACATGTCCTTTTTTATGTATATTCAACTTAATATACAAAAACTTATTTAAATTTTTAAATCTCTCATCACCAATATCATCACCACTAACAGTATCTACCACTAACTTTATTTAAACTTCAGTTGAAGAGAATTGCTATGCAAATACATACAGATCTAAGAGTATAGCATTTATTCCAAATCCCAATTTATCACCTAATGTGATTTTTTTTTAATTTCGTAAGCAAAATACTAAAAAATAGCTCCTTCATAATACAGAGGCTAGGGATTTATTTCCCAAAGACAAAATGAGTATTCTGAGTTTCCGTTTATGGATTCCAAATTTCTTTTGATTTTACTCTTAAGAGAGTTAACTGCAAATACTTGATGAACTACAGTGCCCTAAAAAGCCAAATAAAGATTGCAATAATAGGGGGCTGGCCAAGTGGTGCATTAGTTAAGAGTTGGCTTGGGATGCCAGCTCTGAGCAGCAGGGCCCCAGTTCGGATCCCACATGAGGGCCAGTGATGCTGCGCCCTCTACAGCTGAGATGGTGAATAACGGCTCGACCTGGATCTGGGCTGCCGTGAGTGCCCGGTGGCCGGCGGCCGGTAGCCGGCAGCTGGCGTGAGCTGCCAAGAGCCTCCATGAGCAGCCGTCCAGTGGGCGGCGACCAACCTGCCTTACCCGGGAAGAGCGCAATGATAATACCAACATGGGCCAGTGAAGCGATGTCCTCCACAAGTAGACTGAAGAACAAAAGGACAGCAACTTGTTTGTTCCCCTTCCCCTGATTCCCCAGCACTGTTCCCCTCCCCCAATTCCCCAATAAAATCTTAAAAAAAAAAATTTGCAAAAATAATCACCTTCTTTCATTTTAATGTCACAATGCATATTACTTATAATTTATATCAAATTACATATTACTTAAAATTTATATCATTTATATAAAAATACATAGTGTACATAGGTACTGTTTATCAAGATCTCTCCACTCCTCTACACATATGACTGAAAAATGCATGATTTGAACAAACTAGAAATACACTCAAAAATGATTACCTCCAAAACAGAAAAATAAAGGTGTTCATTTTATGTTGTAAAAATATGGTGAATTGGAGGAGAGCAATTAGACCCATCTCTTTCTATGCTGGTCATCTTTCCCATCATGAAAAACATACTTCAGCATTTTGTAACTCAGTGACTGATGCACTTGCTTGAATGAATCCTTACCAACAAGTAAAATATCATTTCGATTACTTTGTGCCATTTCAAAACCGAGGTGACTCACTCAGTAATGAGATAGAGTAAAAAGCAGTTGTTTTTAGTGGGTTTTTCCTGGGGCAGGGAATAATTTTAATTTACTTGTCCCAGATGCCACATTTCATCTAGTTGGTATTCCCTCCGTTACTGGGCCTGTTCTTCCCTTACTCAATAAATATGGAAATCTATTCCTCGTCCAGTTTGAACATTGTAATTTTTAGAGCAGTTTTACTCTTTCTGACAAGCATATTTCCACTTTCCGTTCAGTCCTGGAGAATGTGAAGAAATGTACTCTTCCCAGAAAATGCTTTGCATGTGTAAAACATATTTCAGGGTTCAAATTTTCTACATGTATTGTTTAACTAGTCTTTACAACGAGGCCTCACAATGTCTTCCCACACTAGGAAGCTAAGCAGAGATTGAGAGTGTGGAGTGAGTGGGACAGGTCTGGCTGGGGCCAAGTCTAATTTCCAAGTTCAATTTCAAGAGTCTTCCTTTCCAGAGTCCCATTTCTGAGGAACATCCAGCCCTCATCTCAGAATCATCAAGGTTCCAGTCCTACACACAGATTAGATTTTAACCATTTGCCATTTCTTAGGTCCTTTCCGGAAAAAGGTAGGTGGTAACTAAAGTAATTTAATAATGAAGGAAAAATTTATTAGATCAACGCCCCTTTCCTGTAATTTTAATCTACTTCTTGGTGTCCTTTAATACTAGACAGTCTCCTTTATTTTTCTGTACTTTGATATTTTTGATACTTTTGTACTGAGTTATATCAATGAGCCCCTATTTGAAAAAAACGTGATATTGCAAAATATTTTCTTTTATAGTCAAATTATAGCTATATTTACCCCATTAGAAAACTGTTCTTTGTTTAATAAAAACAACAATAAAATAGTCATCCTGATTTCTTTGGAAAAGACCATAGTATACTTGAGTTTGAGTTGAGGAGGTGTTCGGGTGGAATTAGCAGAAAGTTTAGCCAGTTAGGCAATGACAGTCCCCCATTTCAGTCTCCGCAGTGGAGATCTAGAGCTAGAGCTCTCTTGCAAACTCGCATAGCTGTGGTGGTTGATTTCCTACCTAAGTATTTTTAGAAATGTACCACTATATAAAACACACATCTTTAGACTAATAACCAGAACCAGACTGACTGACCCCTCTGTAGCATACTCTGAAAGAGGCCTTATAAAAATACAAAGGTAAGACTATCTCCAATGCAAAATAAGCCTGAAAGAGTCACAGCCTTTTCCCTCAAATATTCACAGGTAGAAATGTGAAAGCTGCAGGGGTCCATGAAAAAAGGCAGGTATCCACAAGCAGATTTGATGAGAATTGTAACAAATGGAGCTCTGCTTTGAAAGTTATTGTTGAGAGGTGAGCAACTTAGAAGAAATAAGCAAGACTAAACTAAAGCCAGCGGGGAGACCCGTGGATTAAGACATGAACCAACGGTTCAGGTTGAACAACCTGTGGATCCAATTTAACTGCATCTCTGTGTGGGAACGAGGACGTTGATGCGTCTCTCACTTTGGAAGCTAGGCCTTAAGGCTTCAGAGTCACAGATTCCCACCCCATCCGACTGCAACAACTCCATTCATCAGCCTGCCAAGTGCAGAAAGACGTCTGAGTCAACGAGTTAGTTACTCCTGTGTTCCACTTAAGTGCTGTGTTTGCAGGTCATTATTTAACAAGATCAAACTGAGCATGTAGAGTATCTTAAAAATAGAAGTTCAGAGTCATAGCCAACAGATAGATCATCAAACTAATATTTTAGTAATAATTTCTTACATTCAACCTTGCATAAAGTATATATTTTATACATTATATATATAATTGCTTATTCTTAGACCATTCATATTACATAAATGCTCAGGTTATACTTTCAGATATAATATCGTGGTCATGTTAATGTTAGATAATCAATGGTGAATATGTACAAAATAATTTAATATAAAGAAGAGGATTAGCCTTGATTCAATAAAAATATATGCTAAGATTGGAAAAATGTTTTAGTTATTAATCAGTAGCAGCCTAAAAGGTATATCTGGTCCCCCAACAATAATTAGGAACATATAATCAAAGTTCACTGCCTTTGTAAAGATTTAGTTAACTGAATAATCAATTCAGAAAGGTTTCCTATTTTAAATATGGAAGTCCAAAGGTTGACCTTGATCTGAAAGAGCCGGAGTGCAAGAAATCAGGTGAATTTTCTAAATCCTCTGAATCTTGCCAACAGAGCACACTCCAAAATCGCTAGTTACTAATTTATTTTATTAATTCAGTTCAATCTGTTGCTTCCTTTTGCTACCAAATGTTTTCTTGGGCATCATGTTTATAATAAAAATGTTTGCTTTAAAATGAAAACATTTGCTTTGGTGACATGAGTTTCCATGAGCAGCTGAGCCTTCCCAATAACTGAAAAGAAACTAACTTCATATTGTTATAGAGAATATCACCAGGCTAGCATAAAGGGAGGACCAAATAGTTTTGCTTTTAAGATTAGAGACATGATTGAACATAACTGACTTAAATACAATACAGTGACCAGTTCATCAAAAATTAAACTGATGAAGAAGTCCTAAAAAAATAAAAGCTGAATCTTCAATTACAGAAATAATTTCAGGAAGTGATAAGAAATTAAAGCACTGTGGCTAGAGAAAGGAAGTTAAGTCCCTGCATGGTACAGAAGGTTAAAAGAGAAAAGGAAAAGAGCTAAGAGGTAAAGTTGACAAGGTTTCTGGAAACTAAAAATCAGGAATTGAAATTGTTGTCAAGACTATTGTGGAAATATGGTAGACCCTGAAGGGGAAAGAAACAACAAAGTGGAATTGTGGGGTTGGTGACTGCCTAGGACATAGTTTGATATAAAATATAAAAGCAACATGTTGAGATTTGATCATTTGGAGATGAGACTGCTAGTACAGAGGACACATCGGAAAGAGAGAGAGATTCGTGGGTTTCTGCAGCAGGACTCTTCTTGTCCTTGTGTGACAAAGACAGGCAGAGCACATCACTGGAGGCGAAAGCACCATAGATGAAATGGCGCGGTGACATCTTGTTTTCAGAAAAAGTACGGGGAGCTATCAAGTCAGACTCACAATGTGACTCGGGAATTTCTAGAGAAAATTCGATTTATTAACTTGAATGAGTTTCTCACACGTCATGAGTGAAAGGAGAGACAGCCAAGCCGTTTTGTGTGATCAGCGTAGGAACTTACACAGTAGACACAAGATGGGCTGGATTTGGTTTTTAAAGTCAGATTTAAAACTTAAAATAAAGTAAAAGTATTTTTCTATGTAATTCTGCAAGCCCGAAAATCAAGACAGGAAGACCAAAAGAAATTAGGAATCTGGATACTCAGTTAAAATATATACCCTGTATACACACACACACACACACACACACACACACACACACACACACAATTAAGTACTCTTTCAAAATATGGCACGTTTTTACAGGAGGAAGAATTTGATCTAAAAAGATACAGAGGGTAAAAGAGTATGAAATCCTTTGGAGGAAATGAAAAGAACGGATGTGTATATTCAGTTCTTACAGATAGTAGCTGAGGGGGTTATAAAATAAAGCTAAATCAAATTGATTGGCAGCAAGGGAGAAGTGATATTAAAGAGAAAGTGATAAGAAAGGAAAATCGCGTCTATGGTGATACACTGTAGAAATAATAAAGTAATTATAATGAAGACACTATGGGAATACCCAGCATGTACAAAGGAGGAGCTAGAGGCTACATGAATATTATTTAAAGTTCATTGGGAAAAATGAGCTGAATGCTATAGAAAATGCAATTAGATATTGTCTTATCCACTGGATCTATAACTGAGCCAAAGTTTTGCATTATAAGTACTTTTTAGATCAACCCATAATAATGGAATTTCTTGTTTAGACATATGGTAAGTCCTCACTTAACATCAACAGGTTTTTGGAAACTGTGACTTTAAATCAGTGGTTCTCAACCTGTGGGTCGCGACCCCTTTGGGGGTCGAATGACCCTTTCACAGGGATCGCCTAAGATCATCGGAAAACAAAAAGATATTTACATTAAGATGCATAACAGTAGCAAAATTACAGTTATAGAGTAGCAACGAAAATAATTTTATGGTTGGGGGTCACCACAACATAAGGAACTGTATTAAGGGGTCATGGCATTAGGAAGGTTGAGAACCGCTGCTTTAAATGAAACGATGTATAATGAAACCAGTGTTACCAAAGGTTAACTGATAGAAACACGACTTAAGTTCTTACGGCATATTTCTTATCACAAAAACATCACCAAACTTCTAAATAGAGACCAAAAACACTCTTAATATTAAACACTGAAATAAATGTGAGTTATATACACATTTAAGAAAGATGAATAAAAACAAGTAAGATCATTATTTTTTAACCCGATTATTCTAGTTCAGGGTGGCAGTGGCCAGAGCTTCTCTGGGCAGCACAGGGTGCCAGGCGGGACCCACCCTGGACAGGACGCCCTTCCATCTCAGGGCCTCATACCCACCCACACTCACTCAGCCTGGGATGATGTAGACACACCATTCACCTCACTCGCACATCTTTGCGATGTGGGAGAAAACGGGGGGACCGGGAGAAAAGCCACACAGGCATGGGGAGAACGTGCAAACTCCACACAGACAGTGGTCCCACCAGAAATAGATTTTTTTCCCCCTCATCAATGTTATAACAAAACGTTGAACTCAACAATGTTATTTGAGAACCTGCTGTACTCAGTTCAGCTGGAGAATCTTTTAATCCCTCTACAAGTCTGTATAATTCACTTAATTTGAATCATTCAGCATTGTTACTTAGTAGGTAACTTGCTTTAGATCAGTGTATAGAAATATATAGAAATTGAGAGATTGAAATTTTTGTAATGTTTTGACATTTGTATACCAAAATTATACCAGTAATCAGAAACACACACTTAAACACATTAAAGAGATCACAACTCCACTGCAAAGGAAATTTTCTTTTTGTCACATATCACAACTCTCATAGTAAAAATTCAGCACACAGAGGAAAACACTGAAATAATTCAAGACATTAAATTTAAACCAGGCAATTCAATTATGAAATTTAAAAGTGCTTTCTTTTCTCATTTGGGTGTGTCTTTCTAGCTCTCTTCCTACTAGTCTATCTAGATTCTCTAAACTAGAAAGAGAATATGGATTTGTAATAGAATTATGATAGCAAGCTTAGTACAATCGGTAATTATTGTAGTCTGACACAATCGCAATCTCTGTAACAGTCTCCAAGCAGAAATGAGTCGGCTAAACATCTTGTGAGAACTAGGATCATGCTTTCTCTGCCTTCATTTATTCACCTCCCATGTGACATAAAGGACTCTCCCAGGTCCCTTGTGTTTAGACTGAGTTTCAAGATGACAACCATTCAGATGTAGACTGTGATGCTCATACATCAAAGAAATAGCAAGAACCACCTGACAGTTGTTTGTCTCCCCTCTCCTAATTCTAGACTAATCGTTTTCTTGACTTAAGTAATGCTAAATATTTGTGGTTCAATTTCTCTCACTTCTACCTAACACATACCTCCCACCCCCACCCTAAAAAGCTGCATGCAGAAACCGGCAAACATCTAAAGATGTGAAAAGTGACTCTAAGCAACTCACTGCAATCAATCATTAGTTATGATGGGACATAAATTGACAGGACCGAGCAAAATTGAGAACAGGGTATTTTGTGCCTTACTCAGTTATGTGATCATACAAGGATGCAAATAAATTGCAGTTGTGAGTTTTAATGACAGACCTGAGTCTGAAGATAAAAATACGGACCTCCAGAGACAGGCATCTGTTAACAGAACAAAACAAAACAAAACAAAAGATTAAAAAGTACTATTCTTTAGTCTGATTTTTTTGAAATAGTTATGAGGTAAATCAGATCACAAAATGATATATGTTGCACTGTTAGTTGCAAACACTCACAGACAATCACAAACACACACACCCCTAATCAAAAGAGACCAGGAAAAATAAGTCATAAAATGCTCATAGTAGAATTACTGTGTTATGAATAAGTGAGTTAGTTAGGACAACTTTGCCTTTATCAATGAAAATATCTCTCCATTGTCAAGCACCTTGACAATGGTACAATTTAAAATACTAAAATATTTTTTAAAATGCAGGCATATAATAAAATGAAATGCCAATATTTTAAAATATCTTCTAACCATTTAATACGTTTATATTACCAGGTGAATGAAAATTATAGTGCTTTTCTTTTATTTTATAAGTAAAAAGACAATAAACGAGTAATAAGATAAATATTATAAAATAGTCTTTCTTACCAGGAATAAATCCATCATGAACATTAACTTGTTTGGTGGCAGAATGAATGCACCACAAGTTTAGGTCAACTAAAGCCATTTCTTGACGTTCTTAAATTGTTGAAAATGGTGTCTCAAATGAATAGGGAGAAACACATAGATGTCTACAAATGCTGACAAGGAAAGTTCCATTTCCTTACATGGAAGCCCATGTTTTATCCTGTTTTCATATTTTTAATTTGTGGCTTCTGCACTAATTACATTTTGATAAAACTGACCTGTGCTTTTATTTTCTTTAAAAAACAAATGGCTTTGATACATTTTAAATAAAAATCAAACTAACCTTCAAAATATTTTTTACACATTTACACTTTTTCATGAAAATACCGGGCTGCCAAAAAAATGTATACACATGACTTGCATTCACCTTTTGTTATCGGTGTATATCGAGTATTACAATTTTAATAGGTTTTTCCTTTCTTAAAATGTGTATACATCTTTTTGGCACCCTCTGTAGTTACACTGTTAGTTACTATTAGTTACTAGGTAACAAAAAATTATTCTATGATTTCAATATTTAAAACAACAATTTGCATGGTTATTATTTTCAATGCCTTTTTTCTATTTGGTCACTATATTTATTTATAAGTTATATTCGTTGTAATGGTTTTTTTTCAGACCTAATTGAAGAAAATATTGTGCTACCATGACTTGTCAGCTATGATGCTTTTTACACCCTACTTTTACTCTGTTCTTACCTGATCCTAAACTATGTCCAAAGATCTATCTATTAGCAACGGGATTTAATGAGTGACATGAGGAAGAGGGCGCTTACAGTTATTATGGAAGTTCAGAATTCATGACGATTATGGAAAAGTACAACACAAGATTTTTTTCAACAGCGAAAGGCAGAAAAAAGATTAAAAGAAATGAATGAATAAAATGTTCGGGTTTTTGGATGTTAAATGATTGAAACAGTTTCTATTTAAATGCAAATTTGACTTTTTAAAAGATGGGACTACCAGTAACTGCACCCTAAATGGTAAAATGAAAATCAATTTGAAATATGGGATGAATAAAGGATATGTGGACTTTCCGGGAATAATTTTTTATTATGAAAACCCTGATGCATTTTCCTTTGCTCAATCCATCTTAGACTTTGGACAGCTATGTCTGGGATGAAATGCAAACATTTTTTAATTTGTTTAAGCACAAACATGGTTGGCTCACTAGAAGCTTCCTTGTTCATTCAAATCAGATTTCACAAAATAATGATCAACAGTATGATGTATGTAAAATACAAGACCAAAACTAAGAGTTTAACTGCAGCATTATAATGACCAATCGTCACTATGTGTTTTTTATGACGTTGGGGAAATCACTTTAAGAAATGGAAATCACTACATTCTATTGATTCAAGAACAGAATCTTCAGACATAAGTCAGCAGAGTTGACACTTTCAAATACATAAAATGTGACATCTGCTCTTACAAATGCACTATACAGGCTGTAAATCATCAAAGAGAAAAACAGTTCAATGTCATTTCAGCCACTGCAAGCTATGGTTTACAACTGAGAGATAAAAATAGTCATACTGTCTCTGTGACATCTAAACCACTTTTCTATTGCAGTAGTCTGTGTTCTAATTTATCTTTGTGGTTGAATAGCACACAATCAATTGTAAGCAACTAGTGTAGTTTGATTCCAGTCAATGGCAATTTTCTATAGCTTTATCTTTTTCCCCGTTGAGGTGACTTTTAGTAATATCCACAACACACTATCTCAATTTTGGGGGTTGGTTAAGTATGTCGAGCTTTTAGCCATCATTCTAAGGGCTAACATATGGGGCTAAATCATACATGAAATGTACTTTAAATAAAATAGAGTCATTAACACTTGTATGCATTATACTAAAGACCTATAATCCAATAGAAAGAAGAAATTTTAATTAGGCTTAAAATAAGACCAGAAAGAGCATTGCTTTTGTATAAGATTCCTGGTTCCATCACTTATTAACTATGAAAATTCAAGCAAATTATTTAACCTCTATGGGAATCAGGTAAATCACCTGAAAAAAATGGGATAAAAATTCCTATCTTTTAGGGGCAGTTTTAAAGATTAAGTGAGACAACGTAAATACCTAATACAGTGCTTGACTTATATGCTAGATAACATAGTAAATAGTAAAAACTATTATTATTATTAATGTTGGGATTTTATTACAATCAATGTTGGTATAATAAAATGGAACACTTTTTGTGACTACAGTAAATAGCAATGTTTATTCACTTATTCCATCATTGAAAGAAAACCAACATAGTAGCCTACGCCTGGAATATGTATGATTATATTTTGATTTTAGTTTTTAAATAATGCTAATAGCAAATATTTTTTAGAAATTTATTTTGTGTAATCTTAACATGAAAATAACATAAGTGGTTATTAAAATGTCTATAATGAAAGTGATTGTAGCAAGTATTATAGCCTAAGTACCATGTGTTTAACCATATTGACGAGCTCAAAGGAAGGTAATACTTTCTATAAATTAGTAGCAGTTGCTGGCAAATGGGATCCTCTACAAGTTAATCAGGATTTTATCACATTTGTGCACGTCTTAAATAATAACATTAACAAATTGGAAAAATAAGAATTACCACAGTAAAATATAGCTAAATAGTTTTACAGTAGAACTTGCTACAAAACAGCTATAAATCACCAAATTTCTATAATTTTTTTTTTATAATGAGCATAAAATAATGAGGAAAGACCTGCTAATCAAGCTGGTTTCTAGAATGACAGAGATTGGTCATTGACAACCTTCCTGGAATTGAAACACAGTGTCTTTTCTTTTTCCCCACAGCACTGCAGCGGAGCTCAAAGCCCAGTCTCCCGGTATCCACCAGCCCCTTGGCTAATGTTGAAAGGGAACTGCTGTCCTGGTGGATTTAAAGCTATTAGTTTAGCAGTTCTGATGCATTTTCTTTCACAAATCTTTTTATTAGGAAAGCAGCACACCCCAGGGTGTGTGCTTGTCAGACCATTATAGGCACAGCCTTTGGCTGCCCTCCATGCCTCAGTTTGCCAAATGTGCATCCAGTTATTGTCTAAAGCACTCCCTGTCATATGCTCTTGCTTAAGAGACATTTTGCATGGATTCCAGACCTTTTAATGTTCTAATAAGCAGGCAATGCATTTCACTTCCATTTGTCAGGAAACAAATATTCTCTGAGCATGCATGTTTTAGATGGTGTCTGGGCTGCTTTTATTTAATGAAAGAAAACATTTCACATATAACTCCTAAGCTGCTGGGCTTTACATACATATGAGGGAACATACACTGAGAGGTTCCTGAGAAACAAAAACAGAAATAGTTTTAGAAAAATCTGATGTTTCACTAACTCACTAGGTCCTATACTGGCTTTTAAAGCAACCCTACAATCCTGCGCCCTGATGGACATACTTCCTTTTTTGGAACAACGAATTGCCTTGTTATTGTGATGGACATTTTCACTAGAACAAGGAAAGGGGAGGTGGGGAAGAAAAAAAAGGTGTAATTAGGTATATGCTTATATCTTTTTAATCTGAGCCCTGTAATTCTATCCCCATTGTCAAGGACTGCTAGATTGCAAACTTATCAAGTACAGGTGTCACTTCTTTCCCATACTTTATATTTCTCTCAAAGGACCTAATGTGTATATCACCCTCCAGTAACATTCATTAAATATTGACTTAATACCAGCAACCTTCCTTTAAACATAATACTTAACTTTAGCCGTAGGTACACCACTGGCTTTTACTTCTTGAGATACTAACTTTAAACAGCTAATTGTAATAAGTTAACCAAAATTTAGAATGAACAGGATCTTTTTGTGCATAGACTTCCAGATCAAAAAATAACTCTTGCAGAAAAGCAAACTCCATGTAATTGCAGGTATTTTAGCTGTGTCTTCCAAAGCTTAAGTTCAAGCTCATCCATGAAGCCTCCTTCCTAACTCCAGAATGCATAGATTTCTTTTTTTCACTTTCATTAGCAATAACGCTGAGTACAAACACAAGCTTAGTACACA
Organism: Hipposideros armiger; assembly: GCF_001890085.2. NCBI lineage: Eukaryota > Metazoa > Chordata > Mammalia > Chiroptera > Hipposideridae > Hipposideros > Hipposideros armiger. The sequence goes on along the minus strand of NW_017732437.1, from coordinate 173,953 downwards.
CTTGCTGATGGACTGAATTACGTTGGAACTGGACCGCAGACTCCTGGACTCCAAAGGTTCAGAAAAGCTAGAAGTCCCTTAGAAAACCACCCTGTGCCTCACAGTCGTGTGTTTGCCAGTCCTATGCATTCTCCCAGTGCCCACAAAACAAACCACTACTTTCCAAGTGTTCGCAGAGCTGTCAGTAATCACGACTGCTCTGCTGGAAAGTATGGAGTTGTCATAATCTGTTTTTCAATGATGCAACCTTTTTTATTACATGCTGTCATTTGATACAGTTCAATGGAATCCTTTCTTGAAAAATTAATTTAACCTACTGGACATATGTCTAAAATTGGTAGAAAAAAAGAGAAATAGCACAAATAAACAGCAGTGTATGAACTTTTCAGTAGAAGGCAGCATGTCTAACTTTTTATGTAGCTCGTGGCAGCTGTACGCCAGTTGCTAGAGTTTAAGAACAGTACATCCGAAAGTGGAAACTAAGGACCTGTGTTTCAGGGATCTGAAACGCTCAGCTGGGGATAGGAATCCATGAACACGGTTTCAATACGATATCTGATGAATGTAACTTGTTTGCCACTAAACCACAATTTCAGAAGGAAGGAAATCTATTGTTGCATGAACAATGGAACCTCCTCCAATTCTTTCTGGAATACTGCGGGGTAATATCAAAAAATAAATAATAAACAAGAGTAGTGCTGATGTTTTTTGGCCAACTCGATTAATCATTTTGTCCATGAAATTGTATCATATGCTGATGCTATTTAAATACTGTCTAAAGATATTAAACTACATGAGTAATAACAATGCTGACATATGGGTTCATAGCCTTTTGGGAAGTTTGTCTAAGAAATTGGAATGTTCTCAGTTATAGCACGGATATCCTAAGTGAAGAAAATATTTCTTTTGTAAGAAGACTCTAGTTGCTTTCAATTTAGCATGACTTTTTCCATGCACCTATATTTTACCTGCTTCACTTCCCGTGAATTTAAATTTGAACTCATGATTGTTTGGACATTCAAAACAGGGAAAGCATGCTACACATTTTCCCCCCCCCATTTTTATAGATTAAAATTATTTCTTCTTACTCTTATAAGCGTCTTTTGTCAAATGAGAATAGCTTTAATTGGAGTGGTTTTCATTTTCTCAGGTCAACTGGTAAAAGACTGGTTAAATTATTTGTACATTTGTTTGAATGAGAGGATTATGCTATATCCAGATTTACAAATTATCTTAATTACCCACATTTTGAGGCTAATTTATTGGTAGAATGAAATATCTTAAAATTCTACAGAAATAAATTGCTGCCTGTGTGACAAGATTATTAATGGACAAATAAGAAACAGTGGGAGTTCTATCAACTGTACCTACCTTTTAATAAGGAAAAAAAATAAAATCTGTGCTCACTCAAACCATGCCTGGTCAGAGGGGCTCTGGACTGCGCGTTTGTTATTATCTGCTAGGCCTGCCCTAAACCTTGAAAGGAGAGCGGCCCACACAGCAGACCAAGTCAAGGTTGCCGCTCCTTCATCTGAGGGTGGGTCCTCCTATACACAAACACATTTCCCGTGACCCAGAGTCATTGCTCTAGAAATCACATGGGGATTTAATGATCAGTCCTAAGTCCTGCAGAGTTCGATGGGCGTGACACATTGCAAGAGAAGTCTCTCAATGTGGTGGCCTCCTCAAGGCAGGAAAATTTCTCATGGTGGCTGTCAAGTGACATTTCTCCCTGGAAAACTCATGGGCGAATCACCCGGACAGGCTATAACAATGGCCGTAAATGTGGCCCTCAATAAGTTAATTTCTTAACAGAATTTTATATACTATGAATATTCAGTTAGCTTGGTTTAAAGCTATAAACAATGCTTTTTCTTAGGGAGCACAAAGGGAGGAATGGGGTCAGGAAGGTGTCAGTAGATGATACACTCCAGTTCTTTCTTTTGACTTAAGTTTTGTTTCGTTTTCCTCCCCTCCCTCCATTTATCCCTTTCTTCCTCCCTCCCTTCCTCCTTTCTTTCCTTCCTTCCTCCCTGCCTTCCTTTGTTCTTTCCTTTCTTCCTTCCTCCTTCTTTCTTCATTCATTCTTTTCTTCCTTTTTTCCCTTATTCTCTCTTTCTTAATGAGTACAAACCTCCCAGGGGCATCTGTTCTCATGTCCCATCTTGTATTCTCCTGGTTCTTCTATCTCCTCTTTTCTTTTTCATCCCTTTCGTGTTTCCACACTCTACTTTGTTTCTTTTTCTTCACTCCTCCATGAGTTAGAGCATTCTCTTCTAGATCCCTCCCTTTTCCACCACAGGCTTGGGTCACTATTTCAGAGTAATCAAATAAAAAGTGAGCAGCTCCTAATTTTGTAGCTTCTGCTGCCATTTAATCTCACCTACAACATTGCAATAGCAAAGGGAGATGTGAAATAAACAAGAAATATGCAAATGAAATATGTATTAAAACATCCAACCAGCTGTCAGTGATTTGTAATCCAGATTTAGAATAAACATGGAAGGAGGAGAGGCTGTTTTCTTTAAATTTGGAGTTTTGTTTGAATTGGAAGGTTGGGGAGCTATAGAAGTTCCATCAGAATTATACTCTTGACTTTAAAAATGATCTTCAAAATTTATCTCTAAGTTACAAAATCCTGTAGAATTTATGAGTATTGGTTCTAGAGTTTGGCTTAGGTTTACTTTTGAGCTCTTCCACTTAAGTAATCATGAAAACTTGGGATCGTTACTTAAAATCTGAAAGCCTAAGTTTTCTCATGGATAAAATGGTAATTAATCAAAATATTATTGCAAACATTAAATGTCATAATACAAATATAATATTTAGTAAGTTGCCTTATACTTAAAAAGCACATCATGAATGTGGGCAATTATCAAGTCCAGTATTGTTACATTTTAAAGAGACTATCCAAGAAGAATTTAAAAATTGGAAAAGATAGTTGAAGTAGGAGCTGTTGACAAGATGATATTAAAATACTGTATATAATTTTTAAAATGAAGAGGTCAACCAAAATTGAAATGTAAAATTTGCAAAGGTTTTATTTACAATAACCCACCACAGTCATACTGGATTCCCCCACAGTGCAATGGGTTTTGATGGGATTGTGATCCCAGCTGTATCATCTGATAACTGTATGAGATTATGAAAACCCCATTTAACCTTTCTGACTCTGGGTCCTCGCAGCCCTCTTCAACTCAACTGGGATAATAATGCCGACCACATAGCGTTATTGTAAAGATAAACTATAATAATGCATTTAACGATGCTTTATAATGAGCCTATGTTATCATCCCCATTCACTGCAGTAAAGGAACACAAATGTATTCCTCCTATAGTCACAACTCCTATTAAAAACAAATGGGAGGTTAAGTGCAAGGATCATTAGGGGTTTTGACTAAGGATCATTGTGCATGTCATCTCCATTGGACTCCCTGATAAAGTCCAGGTGGCTGGTATATGTGTCCATTTGCATAACTGAATCATAATTTTAACAGTCGTTATAGTAAGAAAGGCTTTTCTTACTACTGATTTTCGAAATGAAATAAAGCCAGCGCCTCTAGGAAAAAAAGTTGCCTGGATAAAGAAAGCACTCATGGAAAACCATGAAGCTAATTTCAGATATATTGCATTTCGATCTCTTTTCACTTGGCTCATGGAACATGTCAGGATTGACAATTACACATAATTTATCTAAAGAACATAAAGATACAGGTAGTAACTGGACATTATTTAACAAAAGCCAACGTAACAAAGAGACCAAGGATTAGCCTGCCACCAATGTGATTTCAATCCATCAAAAACTCTTTCTCTTGGAGGAAATCCTATTTATTTCTATTCTGTCTCCTCAGCACAATGAGCAGCTTTTCCGTGTGGAATCCCTACCCCACAAGAAGCAGCCTCAACCAGGGAAGTGCTGAAAACAGCCTTGAGTTACCCAGCAGGAACCACCTCCCCAGGCAAGCATTCTCTTTCTAGCTGAAAAGCTCTAGGAAGGGAGAAAGAAAGATTTTTGTTTATGTTTTTGATTTTTGGTTTTTTTTTGGTTTTTCTTGAGAGCTTGAGCTTTCTAGATATAGCAGTCTCTGTGGGCAAAACTCAGTAAATCCTTTTTCAAGTGTCCTGGAATCTCTGTATTTGTTCATCACGTCTTTCTTTCAAAATAGGTTAACTTTGGGCTGTAGGGTAAGTACTCCTTTCAGTTATTTTCTGGAACTTTAATTAAAGTATTTAACCTCTCCCCTCACCTCCTATCAGCTTCCTAATTGCTAAGATGATGATGAGGAGGAGGAGGAGGAGGAGGAGGAGGAGGAGGATGCTACCTCTCTTCTGGGTTTACTTGAAGATTAAGTGAGATTACATGTGAAAGCTCTTGTCTTGTTGCCTGGTACACAGTAACTCAAACACCTTAGCTTCTCTTCTTCCTCCTCTACTCTGGGTCCTACCAGTACCTGCTTTCTCTTTTCAACAGCGATTCAACGTGCGACTCAATACTGCTCCTTAAAGAAACACATTTTCTGCATATGGTGGGGACAAAAATCCTACAAGAGGAATTCATGAAATGTCAAGGTGAGGTTTGACACACAAATTTAAGGGGGAAGGAACTCAATTCCAATGTGACCTAATTATAAAGTGTTTGAATCATTCCTGAGTCAAGCAAAGCCACCTTGCTGTCACTAGACCCTCCTCCTCTCTGTGACCCTGGCCTGCTCTCAACAAAATGCAACCAACCTTTTGTTTCTTTACTGTGGCTATAAGATTAACATATAAATGACCTAGAATCCTACTCTAAAGACTAGGAATTTAATGGTGAATTAAACCAATAACCAATCTGACATTTAGATTCATGACAACTGGTGAACCTTTGATTATTAGTAGTTTAAAACCAGAGTTGGATCCCATGTTTGGGGAAGGGATGGAGGTAACTCATGGAATGAGCATTTTAGCAATAAGTTTGGGGCACACTGGAAATATTGGAAGGGGGCGTTAGGGAGAAGGAACTGGGAAATGGAGGCCCAAGGTAGTGGGATATTTAAGGAATGTGATTTAAGAGACAGTGCCCACCC
>NW_017732437.1:158062-168831 GCF_001890085.2 Hipposideros armiger | reverse complement strand
CCACCCTCCCACCCCCCAAATGGACATGCACCCAAGAGAACTTGACCTGGGCTGGTAAGAGGCTTCAAGCTCAAAGCACAGATCTCCTATGAAATAACATTTCATCTTGGAAAAATAATTAATATTCAATCTAAAGCCAGAATTGGGATATTGTTTTCACTCTAGAAAAGAGTCCTAGAAGTAGGACTAATGGAATAAGATTAGAAAATTAATTCATATTAATTTTATTTTTCATTAATAAAATAGTGATCATGGTCAAAGCCCATTTTTTTAAAGAATTATCTTTTTGCAAATATCTCAATTTCTATTTGAACTAAAAAATTATCGAATCATAGGGAGGTAAGCGAGCTTACGGTCTCTCAGCATTACACAGAAGGAAACCGAGACACAGAGGTTGAAATGACTAGTCCACATGCTCAGCTGGCCGGCAGAAAGCAGCAGAGACCTCTCATTCCCAGGCAGCGTGCTCCTGCGGCACTCACATCTGTTCCCACAGGTTAAAACATACCCTAAAATAAACTGAGTCAGGAAACACTGTGATGAATACATTAAACCTGTGGTTAATACCATGACATGCAGTCCTTTGTAATATGCCGGCAACCCTATTCCTGTTGGTGCTTGGAGCTTACAACTAATAGCTCATGGTTGCATATTCTTTCATGAAACTGTGGGCAGAGCAATCTTTTCTCAATTCTGGGATATCTGGCCGGCCCTGAGGTACGATTATTCCATACCATAGACTTGTTCTTCTTTATGTGGATAGTACACACTCTGCTCCCAGGGTAATGCTCCTGTCCTGGAGTTTTAGAGTCTTTAATAGGACTGTTAAGCAATATCCAGTGTTGGATTTTGTCACACAGGGCTACCATCAAACACACAATGTACTCCAGCCATTAAGTCGTAAGTAGGAAGTTTCAGGTTTTGCTCAAGAAATCATTCCATAATTTTACATTCTGTAAGTTTTAAGTTCTAAATCTCAGATAGGCTTGCATGAGGCATAACTGTTCGTATGCTGAGAGCACTCTGCCCTTAGTTTTTCACTTCTGAACTTAACTGTGACTGGAAACACTTTTTTGTTTAATTCAATTTAGTTAAGCAGATTGAGCAAGAAAAACGAAGTCATATTGTTTCCTTCTGCTTACTTTTGATTAGAAAATTAAGAAGCATTTTATAAAAATCACTGCGCCTCTCTTTTGAGAGTTAGTATAATATTAAAACACCTTGCCAAGTCCTGTAGGAATCTTTTTCTAAAACCCATTATCCCAAAGTGACTAGTACTGTGGACTACATGGTTTTATTATAGGGGGTGCTAGGAAGAGGAAGGAAACTGTCATTGTTTTAGAAAAGCAACTGTAATCATCCAGCATATTTAGAGAGTGCTATTTATTATAAATGTATAAAACTATTATTGGTATATTGAAAACAAGACTTTTATACAATGGTGAAGTTGACAATATGTTATTATTCTGTGCGGTACATAAGAAATTAATAAATGAGTGCAGAAAAAAAATGATTAGAGAAGCTAAAACTTTGCTTCACAAAAGTTCCTTTAAATGTAGATGCTATCAAAAGGTTCATATCAGACGCCTCCTTGTAACATCGCCAAATTCATTTTATCTTTCATCACTGGTCATTTGAAAATTTCCTGTCATCTATTTTCATACTGAGAGTTGAGATTTTTTAATTCCCCAAGTCTCTGGAAGGGAGAAGGAAGCAAAGCCTATGTTGATATGTGGAATTTACCCTGTAGCTGGATCTGGAAACACTTCCTAACACCAGACAAAGCAATCCAAATTCAAGCTACTGTTTTGTCAAAACTTGTGAAGAGGATAGAGAAAAACACACCAAGAGAAATGCTGATGACCTGCTCAAAGCCTAAACATCTTTGTTGCAAGGACAGTGACAAATTGAGAGCAGTTAGGAGTCATCTGGAGTATCAAAATTTCATTCCACTACTGTATTTATTTTTAGCATTTATTATTATTCATTGGGTCCCCTAGAATAATGGTGATGTGAATTATGCATAGCAGAATGGAATGGGGGAATGGTGTTTATAATTCTAAATTTACAAACACCAGAGAAATTAGTAATACTGTAGTTATCAAAGGAAACAGGTCTAATTAAAGAAATAACTGCTACAAAGCCATATGCAACTCCAACCACAAAAAGACAATTCAGATTTAATGAATGCCTTTAATATTAATTACAGAATTCTTAACAATACATTGGGACAGCTCTCTTGGAGAATTCAGCTTACTGTTTAACAGTTTCTGACTAATTTTATTAACCTGTACATCTGAGAGGATCAACCCCCTCTGGGTTTAATTAGAAGAAAATTCAATTTAAATCTAAATGTCAACAGTGGTTACTAATTATGGCAGGGCCCTGGACGGGACAGCAAGCCTGTAATCAGGCAGTTCCCTGGTAACAATTAACACTTTCTTTGTGAGTTATGAGTGCGTTAGGATATTTTAAAATAAATACAATTCAGCACGGGACACTGCTAATATCATGAGCCCCTACTGCTAGGTGCAGACATGCAGAAGAGGATGCCAAATTAAATTACAGGGATTTCTCAAACATATAGCTGAATAATAAGCAGCTACAAAACTAGGTCAGGGTCGAAAAGCTAGAGCTGGCTGCCCCTCCCCCAACATGCAAAATAAATATACCCACTATCTCTGAATAGAAATCATTCTTTTGTTATGCCCTTTGTCAAGAATACATTATTGCAAAATGATATTTATTTCCACAATCTTCACAGCTGTGAGCACGACTGAATTAATCTTTCTAGAACTGATTTCATTTGCAATTTCATGATTACGATTATAAAATGTAAATTTATTACTTAAAAGAGAAATGATTATAGAAGACATAGATAAAAAAAGACAGTTCTTTATCTATTGGTTTGCTTTGCTCAATACTAATGAAATAAATAGCTGACTAACCCTGAAATAAAAACAAACAGTATAAAAATGATTGCGAAAATGTGAAATGAAAGCGAGGAAGACAATAAAAAAAATCAACTCTTTTAATGTAACACATACAGTGATTAGGTGGCTCAGAGAAGTACCAGGACATAACAAATTTTTCAATGGTGAGGCTAAGCTTTAATGGTTTAGTCATTTGAGATTTTCCTGTTGCTGCCATTCGTGAAATGTTAGCATTAAAAATAATACAGAAAATACTTGGGTACTACTCATCTTTTTTATTTTTTTCCAGCTTTCAGTTTTATGCTCTTAAAAGATACTTTCTAACAGCCCATTTTCAGACTGTTTAATATTGATGACCTAAATAACAAATTAGTTTAAAGAAATCCATATTTATAAGACTTCAATTTTTAGTGGAATTCAATCACTAGATTGGTCTCCTCTTCTTGAAATATATTGTTTCTCATAATCATATTGAAGTCCCTACTGTGTGCAAAGAACTACTGGATGCCAGGGTACACAGAAGAATTCAAAGACAAACATCATGGGTTCAATTATTGCAGGTTAAAAATAACAAAGTCAGTTTTTTTGTTTTTTTGGTTTTTTTAAATGACCAGGGCAAAATAAACCATTTATTTTATGCAGTAATTTCATTTACATAACTCTCTTCCCCTCCCAAACTAGAGCAATCCATTTTTTAAAGATATCAATTTAATTTTTCCCATTTAAAACTGCGACTCATAAAAATAGTAAAACATAATTACTATACACTGCATTAAATACATTCAAGCGTCAAATGCCCACTTCCAGAAAGACCACTGATGATAACTGTGGCTCAAGTGAGAAATGAATGTCAATCAGTGGTCCTGTATGCACTTATTCTCATAATAGTTACAATCGCATCTTTAAATAAATATTAACATGTAAAACGGCTATTTATCACGTCAACTCAAGCAACAGAGACCATGTTTCTATACCAGGCATGCACTGGCTAGCTTTCTGCATTTGCTCACAATCACAAAGCAAAATGCAGGCACTGTCACAAGACATTTATTGTATTCAATTGGATCCAAACTAGCTGCAGAGGAAAAGGCCATTTAAGCTTATGTGACAAAATAAGTTATGTATATATGAATAAATTATTTTTTACTGTATGATTCCTACCCATTTGCTTTACTTGTCTAAGATTCTGGGTTTTCAATAAAATATTTCTACTTATGACTTTTATAGCTTTGTAGAGTGTGAGTCTGGCAGAGCTTTCGGTTCATTCTCCCAATCCAAATATTATCTATCACCTCGTCTAGCATGAAGGTTAATAACTCTTGGCTGAGGATGTCTGTATTGCTTCTGTACTGTTCACAGCCCTAGACACTTCCACTTGCATGGGAGGCATCCTTCCTCCTTGAAGAGTCCACATTTCACCTCTGGGAGGCATGATGCCTCCACCAGGCTGCTACTGACGGTAGCCCAGTTTTCACTGAGCAATTACAAGGCTGGTGTTATTACATTCTGCAAGGAAACCCTTAGTCGGCTTTAATAAACATATGCTGCTTGGCGTTGTCATGTTGCTTAGGAATTCAGTGTTTAAATGAAATTTGGAGAGACCTATGCTCATGGTAATCGTGCCTTGCTTTTCTTTTTCCTCTCTCCCTTCCTTCCTTCCTTCTTTCCTTCTTTCCTTCCTTCTTTTCTTTAAATAGCATTATGCATCGGAGAAAATTTTCACTAACTCCTTCACCTTTCTCCAATATCTTTCATATTCCATGTTTAGATGAAATTTGAAAGATGCCATGACTATGTAAATTGTACTTTGATTTCCTTCCTTCCTTCCTTCCTTCCTTTCTTCCTTCCTTCCTTCCTTCCTTCCTTCCTTCCTTCCTTCCTTTCTTCCTTCCTTCCTTTCTTCCTTTCTTCCTTCCTTCCTTTTTTCCTTCCTTCCTTCCTTCCTTCCTTCCTTCCTTCCTTTTCTCCCTCTTTCTTTAAATAGCATCAGGCATCAGAGATTTTCACTAACTCCTTCAGCTTCCTCCAATATTTTTTAAAATGCTTCCTGAGACATCCTATCATGCCCCAAAGGGGGACAGGGTAACTAACAAGTGTATCTTGTTGGTTAATTTTAAAACTTGGAGGTCTGTTTTAAACTAGTAGTTAAAGACTTTTTTGTCTTTTGCTGAGGACACCTTGAGATAATTTCCATGGACAATTCCCTTATTAGACACCTGTTAGGTTGCTGGATATCTCAGAAGAAACATGTTCTTTAAAAGGGAGTAAAAAGACTAAAGAAGAACAATGAGATTAAGTGCATGATAGACAATATAATAAGATATGTTTTTTACACCAGCTTTAAACTGTAATTTACCAGGTAATATTATTCCGAAGAGTATATTACAAACTCAGAACAGGTGTTTAGAGCTATTTTCCTACACTTTTAAATGTTAACTCTTTCTCCTTGCTTAACTGAAGCTTTAGTTCAGATCTTTTGATAACAAAACAGAAGTTCTAAAACCACAGCTCAATAATAAGGTGAATGGAAAAACAGTTGGTTTCCGTCTCTCTCAACTGCTTACCTTTATGTGTGCAAGTCAAAAAGAGAAAGAGAGAGTGTATGTTCTCCACTGTACCAACAACCACAATGGCGAACGATAAATACAAAGCACTGTTTTGTACTCCCTATTGTCATGAAGCCTTTTTTTAAACTTAAGAAAAAGCTAATTTTTACTTTAATTTAGGGCCATAAGTGTCAAGCAAAGACTGAGGGGATTCATAATGTCATACTGTTCAACAAAATATTTTCAACCATTAAAATGGTAAAAATGTAAGGAAATCAAGTTTTGTTTTATACCTGATGGCATATTATGGTAGTTTCACAGCAACTTCTCAGGGAAGCAGACTTGATCATTCTGTGGACAAGGGCCCAGGTACGAAAGAAAATATCCTGTGGCTGAAGTGGGTGTGTGCCATTGGCAGCAGGGAATCAGGAAAGTTCTGGGGTATTGCTCCTCTCATCTGTCCCCCCACTAGGTGCCCTGGCCTTTGGGTTTAGTGATTCAGAAGGGACCTCATGTTTAATTTCAGAATCAGAAAAATTCTAGACTAGCATTTTCTAAAGTGGATTCCACAGTAGGATTGTTGGTTATACTTAAATAGGTTAAATAAATTGGGACATGCCAGGTTAAAAGAAGGTCAATGAGCTTCTTTATTGCAAGATTTCCCAAGGGTTCTGAGTCATGAAAAGGATTCTAAATCCGTATATATATTCCAGGTGCTTTTCCCACCTCTTCACTTCAAAGGTAGCCCTGAATGACTTCAGTTCTGCCGAGGGAGTCCAGAACCTAGTGTGAATGGAAGCTCACTGTGGTTTCCCCAGGGTGAGCTCAGCAACTGGGGACCAGAAAGTTCTGTCTTTTTCCCTTTATTTTAACATGTTCATAGTTAATGGCTTTCTTGCTCTCTTCAACATTCAAAATTCATTTGCTTTCTTTAATATTCAAAATTTAAACATTATAGTATGGTTCCTAAAATTGTGAGATAATTACATAATCTAGAAAAAGGATATACAATGGATTAATAAATAGCCATGGTATTCTTCAAGGTACCACGTTTTAAACGTGCATCATTAAATAAGATGTTTGTTAGCCTTCAGCACTAAAGCCAGATTATTAGCAAACAACCAAGCAGAAAAAAAAAAATCTACAACCCTAATCTTACGGAAATAATTATAGAACTTTTAATGTCCCACTAGGCACAGAGGGGGAAAAGAATGAAGCAAAGGACCAGTAGCATAATGGAAATAGACAGAAATAGGACAGTTATTCTACTTCTTACACAGCAGACACGAACTACTGCCGAAAATTGAAGAGAATACAAAAAAAATCGCCGAATCAAAAATGAAATTTTAATTTGAATATCAACTGAAAAAATATTAAGAAAATGTTTCTATGTAAAAAAAAAAAGATTGTAATTTAATTGGGTTACTCTTGTCTTTTCACATAGATATACAATTGGTTTGAACAACTGATGCATACATACTCTTATGTTATGATGTGTGTGTCTGTGTGTGTATGTGTATTTGACTACATGAAACAGGATGAGAGTATGCATGATATGTGTTTTTCTGCTTTGGAATCATTATAGATTATTGTTTTACTAAGTAGACAGTGTATTTAATGTCCTACAATTTGGCTATATAATACTTATAAGTAGACTTGCTGTGCAAAATATTCTTCTCATGAACCTTGGATGTATCTCAGCAATGAATCCTATTTCTCTCTGCAAGTTTCAACAGTAAACAAATACACTTATAAAACAACTGCATGGCACATAGTAGGGACTCTTTGTAAAATGATTGAATAAATGAATGAATGCCTATCTTACCTGTGAGTCTTTTCTAAATGGTAGTTTTCACCCTTAGCTCAGAAGACAGTGCTGAGTTCTGCAAATGTGCCTCAAGGACTAGCCTTCAAGAGCAATGGCTTGTTTCATTCATAAACTATGGCTTCCACTCAGCTTTTCATTGATAGGAAAGGACACACAGTTTTTGTTCTTAATGTGAAAGCCGCTGGCCCGTGGAGTCAGTCAAGGATCTTCACAATTTGCTACCACCCCATTTTCCAATCCTTTTCCCTTATATTTCACTTGGGACAAGCTGAACTGTTTTTCATTCCAGGACTTCCCACCTCCCTGATTAAGACTTGTGTTGTTCCTCCCTGCAAAGAATGCTTTTCTTCCTCCTCTCTGCCTGTGCAAAACTCTCTCTACTTTCTAGGCCCAGCTGTGAGTCAATGTTTCTACATGGCTTCCACACCATGCCCACAGCTGAGATGCATAAATATATGTTAAATTAATACAGTAGAGTATTTAAGATATAGTTCCTGAAAAATTCCCAAAATGCCAAGCACTTACATGAAAAGGCATCAACTAGTTACATCATCAGGTGTCTTAGAATTTCTCCGTAAGTTTCATCTGACAGTGTGACCATATCCTCCATAATACAAGCAGAGTAAAATTTATAGTAAACTATAAACTACAAAATTTGATAATTATTCACTCTACTTAAAGACGTATCTGTAGGATGTAGTTTAGGTAGTATTAATTATTCCTCTATATAAAGGAAGTTTTTCTTTTTATTAAAAGAAAAGAATAAATTTATAAACTTTAATTTCTATGAACAAATATAACAGAAAATGTATCTAAAACCTTGTAACAGGAACGATTCATTCTGAAAGTTTTATTTTCTCTCTCTCTCTCTCTTTTTTTTAATCTGTTAAAACACATGAAATCAAATTGGTCCTGTGTGAACCAGCTCCTGATAGAGGGTGGGTGGTTCGAGAGAGAAATGGAGTGTAAGATTCCTTGGTAGCTAATACACAGCTATTGTCCCTGAAAACACTGCCATCTGTTGTCAGCAAAGAAAGGTCACTTCTGAAATTTTGCCAGGCAATAGGCTTTCTATAAGTGAAGAAAAATGTATCTGAGACAGTTTCTTAACTGAGTAGGTGATCATCCTACCAGAGAGAAAGGTCTCTATGGGAACTACAATTTGGAAGATGTCCAAAGTACAAAAATAGATTGGTTTTCTCAAATAATGAAATAGTTCTCTAAAACAAGGTGACTCTGTCCCAGGCAGCTCTTAATAATTACCATATACTCGTCTATGTTATTTTCATTTTCTTTTAAATATATGCTGGGAGCCAAAATCATGATTAAAATTCCAACCATCACACCTAGGTTAATACTATCTTTCTCTTAACTTTTCCTCAAACTTTCCATTAAATTTTATTAGGTGATAAGTGCTACAACATTCCCTGTGGCTCCATTGTATAAGAGAAAGGAGAAAAATTGCTAAAATCATCATCCAGTCCGTCTGTATGTAAGGGATTTTAAGAGCTATTTTCTGTTACAAAGTAATTCACATCTTCTAAGAAGGAATCGCTGCAGAAGCTACATGTCGCTTATCCATCCTCTGAAGCTTCACCATTTTTAATTAGGAAATTTAAGTTGCACCCCAGATTAAATGGAGAAGGTGTTTATGAGCCATCATCATATCAATTTAGATTCTCTAACTAAATTAGACTGAATATTTTAACTATGACTTACAAACACTAATCATGCAGTGAAACCGAGTTAAACTTAAGTTTAGTAAACTTAGTGAATTTCATTGGTATGTTCCCAGTCCTGAAACTTAGCCATTTTCAATTGTCATCCCCAATCGTCTCACTAATAAAGGAGGCGGATGAACGCAGAAAATCCAACAAAAGACTACACCACAGGTACTATGGTGTGGCTTTACATACAGTCCCTTAATCCACACAATTATATGAAGTTGGCTTTCTAGACCCCATTTACAAATGCAGAAATGAGAGAAGTTATATCTCTTCCTTAATTTCACACGGCCAGTAACAGCGAAGTCGGGATTCAAACCCAAGCACCCGCTCCTCGGTCATCGCTTTTTTCTTTACATTGCATCGCTTCGATACCTGTCTCCAAATTGTATGTTTTTCACTGTGCATGGTGATTGATTTGCTTTTTCCTAAACTATTTCTGCTTCTTGAAATACAGCAACTGGTAAACACCATGGAGAGTGAAGGCCTCAGCTAAAGAGTCTAGGTGGAAACAGATCGCTAGCATGGGCTTTAAAAATGATGACAAATGACTCGCAAAGTAGAAGTAGATAGGTGAGCCTTCAGGGTTAGGTGTGAAAGGCCAGCAAGCCTGAGGACTGAGCCGCCTTCGCTGTTGCCTCACTAGCCTAGAAGGACACTGCCTGAGGCCTGACAGCCAAGTCCAGCTCTGGTAGGGTTTGGAATTAAGACCTTGGCTACTCTAGTCAGAGGGGAAAGGTGAAAAACATCTATGAAAAGCACGCACGCCATTCCCAAATGACTGGAAACTAGTTATGATTACAAACTCAAACTCCTTTCACTGACAATTACGTGTAAATTACGGAAAAAAAAAATCTCAGTGGTGTATGATTTGCACGCTGCCGTTTTTGAAGTTCCCCCTAATGATGTTGGGCAAACCTGCTTTGAGATCCCATCTTGCTGAGAAATGGAAGGCTTCTGAGAAAGCTTTTGAGCTTCTGTGTATTCAATGCGTTTTACACCATTTTGAGAATAATTTATGAATTTCTTTTAGAACACAGTCAATGCCTTACCGATGCCTATGACTGTGATAAACCATAATCTTATCAGTGTGGTGGGAATCCTTCAGACTCTCATGAACTGTGAAACTACCCGAATAGATGCTTCTACTAAAAATCATTTTAAAGGTACTCTGTGACTCTGGTGTTTAATATTTGAGAATCATGTAACAGATTCAAAAATACTTGTGTGTTTCACCTAGTCAGTCCTTTAATTTTATAGTTGGAGAAACCCACCCAAGGAAGTTAAGGGATTTGCTCAAAGTCCCACCACTGCTCAGTCGTGGACCTCATCCAGTCCATGGCTCTTTCCAATGTATTCCAAATAAAGGAGACCCTATTATGTTTTCACAGGTGAGAAGCTCTCACTGTCATAATGCCAGTCAATAAGGTCACTAAGACTTATTTTCTTGGCTTAAAGACTATTGCTAAACACCAACCTAACTTATTAGTTTCTCTGCATCTTACTTTCCTCAACCATAAAATGGGAATAATTAAATTGAATAACATGGAATGTGTTGTGCCCAATAAATGGGTTGTCCTCCTTGCAATAAAGCATCACATTGTAAAGTAATGATGGCCATTCTGTTGGTCACCAGAGCTTGGGCTTGAAAAACAAATAAATGAAGTGTGTTTGAACTCACCAAATTACTAATTTCCAGCCAAGTTATGGGGAAATCGGGGAGAATCCCAAATTGTGC
>NW_017732437.1:145623-156877 GCF_001890085.2 Hipposideros armiger | reverse complement strand
TGATATTTCAAAAAATTTCAATGCATGATAGAGTAGGAAGTACACTTGGCTTGGACTCAGAGGACCCAGGACCCCGTCCTGATGGCCCCTAGTATTGCAGCTTCAGGCAAGTCACTCAGTATCTATCTGTAAGATTTGCATTTTGGCCAGATGATCTTAAAGATCTCTCCCAGGATGAACCTACCTGATTCTATTGATTTTATGCTATTTCTTAAGTGAGATTTCATTACAGTGTGTGTGTGTGTGGGGGGGGAGGTGTTTAGGGAGGTTATCAAAAACAAAAAAGAAATATGGACTGAGATTATCCAGTCAATAAGTTCACCAGCTATGTATTTAATTTAATTCACTAGCTATCCATTAATCACCTACTGTATATCCAGTATGAGATGATTGAGGCCCAATCCCCACTCCCCAGACACTCACCATGATCCAATCAGGGAGGTAACTAACTCTCATACACAAATAAGGTAGCAGTTTCCATTTCTTAGCCAGGCACACAAGACCTTTATGACACAATCCCAACCTACCTTTCTAGCCTCCTCTACAGCTACTCTAACCCTACAAATGCTGCTACATTATAAAGACGCCAATTCCACTGCCCTTGGCAGTGACTATCCAGCACACTTCCCCATGCCCTTGCTCAGGCTGTCCTGCCCTCTCCTGCATGTCTCTCAATCTGCCCGTTAGTCTCCTTCTTCAAGGCCCAGCTCAGATGTGACCTTCTCAGCAGCAGTCCTACTCTCTCTCCCTCAGGTAGGACTGCCTGCGTTCCCCACATGCTTCATGTTCACCATTATTCTTGCACTTACTGCACTGAAGTAGCGTCTCATGTTCATATGACAGCCCACTCCACAACCCCCCATCTTTTCAAAGATAGGGATCAGTCTCCAATTTTACCTCTAGGAGTAGCAGAGCTGCAGGCATGGACTAGATGCTCAAAAATGTTGACTGGATAGAATCGGTTATGATAGATGTGGCACAAGAGTGGTGTAGACATTCAAGCTTACAACTCTATCAAGGGATAAGTTTCGAGAGTGAAAAAAATGAAACAAAATGCTATACATATGTTCCTCACTCATTCAAGGCCATCAGTGAGTTTTAGATTTGTTTCACTTAATTTTATTTATTTATTTATTTATTTATTTATTTATGTATTTATTATTTATTTATTTTATTTATTTATTCAGTCATTCATTCAACATGCTAACTGACCTCACATGAATCACTATTGAAATTGTACAATAGTTGCATATATTCTCAATCTGTCCTTTTTCTAGCAAAGTCCATAGTGCTCCGTCACTGTGATGGCTTACTTCAGAGTGCTTCTGGCATGTTAGGGGGCATGGTTTTAGTGATCAGCAAAGTCATGGACCAGCAGGAAAGCCTGAGAGGTATGTGTAAGAAAGGCAATAGAAGGCCGATCTGTTATAAGCCATGAATGCAAGTACCTCACTTTTTCAACAGCAACAGAAAAAGGAGAGGGGTGGAAATTCAACTGATCACTTTTCTAGCCTACGTGGATATGCACTGCACAGCATCAGGCTATAGATTCTGCAAGGTCTTCTTTAATCTGATAAATGAGCTATTTTCCTTTAGCAATCTGGGTTTGGATAAGAAAGCTTACAAGATCTAGAATCCACTATTATAGTCAGCCCTATAAGCCTATAACCCTTGCACACTGAGAAATGCGATTAACAGCACTTGCCATTTGAGTGACATTCAGATACCGTGTACTGGATAGAGTGATTCTATCATTTCACTCCTGAAAGTTTCAAGTTGCCAGGAAGAAATATATTTCACTGAAGTTCCAATATTGAACAAATGTAAGTTTTCTGCCTCCCTTGCTGTAAAAGGACCAAATATTTGGATTCAAAATATCCATGAGAACACAGAGCAATTTACTACAGCTACAGAATTGCTGTAAAAACAAAACAAACATATAAAAACAATGTGCCTATGATTAGCCCAGAAGGCATGAGAAGAAAGTTGG
This sequence comes from Hipposideros armiger, assembly GCF_001890085.2. Lineage (NCBI taxonomy): Eukaryota > Metazoa > Chordata > Mammalia > Chiroptera > Hipposideridae > Hipposideros > Hipposideros armiger. The sequence continues at coordinate 154,887 of NW_017732437.1, read as the reverse complement.
AAAATGGAAGCTGTGATTGCTGAAGGTTTTCATGATCACCCCAGTTCCATGGCTAGTTTCCTCTTTGTACCTTTGCACCTCTTTATTTGTGGTTTCACTCCAGCATGCAGATATATCTATGTATCTAAGAGATGTTAGACTTACAGACCATGGAATCAGCCTTCAATTCTACTTCAGATCAAAATATTGGATCTTTGAGATTTGCAGACATTTTTGCAGTTTATTGCCTTTGTTTCTGTTAGTCACATGCAACGTGTCTTTACGTAATATGAACAAGTTTTTTTTTTTAATTTTTCAATGTCTTAAAGACGATGCGAAGTACCGAAATGGTTTCTTTTTAAAACCACCTTTCTGTTTGACAGCACCAACTGTTTTGAGTCTAAGTACCTTTCTAAAACATTCTTGATTTGTTGCACAGATTTATATCTTTCCATGTTCCCTCTCATCATTAAGCCAATTATGAAGGAATTATTACCTTTGCTCAATCTGATTTTTTATGAACTTCATTGAAATGTCTCATCACTCACAATACACTCAGGAGATTGGTCCATTGCCCAGAAGAGCACAAAGGAGATTTCTGGTGAACTCCCCTTAGCCTTATGAGGAGTTACCCATATACATATGATCCTCATCAAGAGATGGATAGCAACTTCTATATATTTGAACTTGGTAATAGATCCCTTCTTGCATAACTATGACTTACTGCTCTTTGTTCGCGTGCTTGTTAGCCAGTTAAATTTAGGAGGGCTTCATATTTCCCTGCTATTCCATGTGAATTATTAGACATCAACTCCCCACCATCAGGTCTTACAACTCTGTTCAAAGCAGCAACATCTTTGAGAGCTTTCGAAGCATGACTTCATTAATAGATGATATACTAAGCATTAGAATTAACTGTATGGATTTATTCAAGTTTGGATGAAATAGCAATGGGCTCCCCTTAATAAGAAATTCCTTTTAATATTGCTAATCAAAATATTTTTATTTCTGCTATTAAAACAACAGCATATGTTTGACCCAGCGGTGTCTAACTTATCATTCTTCACTAAGAAAATGAAGGGGTTTTTTCTTTTTTTTAAAAGGAAGTTTATAAATATGCTAGGCACATATTTCTAACTCTTAATTTAAAACTGATGGCTATAATAAGAACTACAAAAATGAAGCGTCCTTTGTTCATAGCCATAACTCAGAAAGAAGGGTTATTTTACAAAGGCTTATAAACTATATATTTTTGTATCTTCTTAAACGCAAAAATGGATTGTTTGCCAAAAATTCATGATATATGCTTCTGGCTATTTCAGCAAATGAGTAGTATTGGAGACATCATATATATATATATATATATATATATATATATATATATATATATATATTACCCAGGAACACTTTACTAAACAATAATAATACCAGTGGTCTCCTTTATTTTGCCGCAATGGCAGTCAAAGGGAAAAAGCAGATCTTTTGAAAGAACCTTTCTTTTTTACACTTAGATTTTCAAACAATAGCAGGTTTTCGTAACTGCTATTACTATAAACAGTCTTCTTGATCCTTTGAAGTTCCATTCAAAAGATAGTTTTCGATCTATCAAAGCTTGTAAAAAAGATAACTAAAAAAATTATGCAAACCACAATTTTTTTAAAAAATTGTTTTTATTATTGCTGTACTTTTTGGCTTGATTAGCAAATAATTCTCTAGGCAAACCTTGAGTTTCACAAAGTTGTAAAATTCTGAATTGAGGATTTGGAAAATTTATTTGGTTGTTAACAGCATACTAATAGATAATTGCTCGTTTTGGGGCAGGAATGCTTTATAACTAAAGTACTTTTCCCCGAGGGAATCATACTGTCATTTGTTTTTATTTTCAAAATGAAAACAAATGGCACTATAATTCCTAAGGGCAAAATGACTGCAGTCTATTTCTTTTCCTATATACTCTCATCTATTCATTTTTAGGTAGATGGAATATAGATATAGTTCCCCCCATCCCCACCCCCATGACTTCCATTCCTGCAAAATGTATTCACTCGCTGTACAGTAATTAACAGCTCTTGACTGGAAAACTGCCAGCATGTACAACGTGACACTCTTCCTTTGAACACTAACAAAGTGCATAAGTAATTTATGTTGGATTAAATATCCCTAACAGGGACCCTTAAGTAACCCAATCACTTTAAACAGGCTCCACATGCATGCTCCAGTGCAGTGAAAATGTCAGACAGTGATAACCCACTAATAGCACAATTCTAACTATATTCCAGCCATTAGCATTTTATGACATCAATCCTCATTAAACCTGGCAAGGAAAAAGATACTAATGTTTCCCAATTTTACAGCCAAGGTGGAAGAGAAATGGAGAAAATGTAGACAGGTGCTGTCTCCCAAAAAGGATTAACATTTTTTAAAATGTGGTAGCAATTTTCTGTTAGTACCTTTGTTTGCATTGAAAGAGAGACAACAAAGAGGTAATGGCTACAAGGACCTCGATGGAATTCAGCCAAGAGTGAAAGAAAAGACTGGTATTTCAGCCATTGTGCTCACTGCTAAAGCACTGTGCCAACTCATCTTCCAACCCATTATATGAAATTTAATTTAACCTGCTATGCAATTAATTCAGATGTTCAGCCTATTTTTCTCATGGCAGAATCCCTCACACAATGCCTTATTTAAATATTAATCAGTCCTCTTTCAATTAGGACTAATTTGCTTCACAGGGTTTCTCTCATCTTCTGATTGCAGGAAAATGGAGGTAACTTGCAACGTTTGAGGATAATTAACATGGTATTTTTATAATACTGATACATCAAATGGGACCTTAATGAACCCCGCTGATTCCATTTAGTAAAGCATGCCTCAAAGTTATAATCAAGAGGAAAGCCATTGCCATCTGTTTAAAATACTAAGGAGCACAATTTAAACACAAAATGCTTATTTCTCTAAACTGACTATTGTAGAGGTCTGCAAAAGTCATTTTTCTATGCAAACTAATTGTACAGTATTTTAATTTGAACCTTTTATTGCACATATACAAAACAGTGACATCTTAAGATGTCGGGGCCCTGTTTAATTAAATGTTGACAACCACAGAAATAAGTAATGTTTGTCGATGTTACTTTTTTTAAGCATGCTGTGCAGTTGCTGCTACAGCAATGGTAGTAAGTTTTACATTTCTAATGAATCCAATATTTCACAGCCTTTTGTTTAATATTTGAAGAACTTTTCTTAACAAAAGCCACTGAAGCTCTATGAAATGGAAAAACACAAGCAGACGCTGTTGGTTTGCTGCTTCTAACGTCACAGAGTAAACAGGTTAACATTTACACACGGCCAGGTGTGCACAGTGTTCCATCTGCTTCCAGGCAGGTTGAAGGTCGATATTTTAGGCTTTGAGCTGTTCTAGAGTTCCTTGGTTACATCCAGGCTATGAAGGCTATTGGCTCCCAAGGTCATTATCAAAGCACTCAACATGTTCCAATAGTAATAAAACATGATTGATAACAGATTGCTTATTTACAATGTTTACACTATGGCCACAAGGATTTCCCCTGTTAACTTTTGAAAAAGTAGACATTATCAGTGTATGTTTTAAATAAGAATCAGAATCTCCCCCTCTTTTTCTTTATAAAGCAACTCCATATGCTGGGTCACTATATCAGAAGCATCGGTCAGAATTTCATTTCAGAGACACAGCCAAACATTTGATGTAAGAATATTACATTCATATTAAGTATCAGTCAATCCATAAAAGTTATCAACTGAATGCCTAAAATGTGTTTACCATATGCAAAGATGAAATTATTGGGGATACAAAGAAGTCCAGGAAATCCTCCATTTATGCCCTCCCCACCCACCCCAAACCCCAACGGTGGGAAACACATTCCAGTTAGGCTGGACAGAAAGAGCAAGAAAGGCCGTGGGTGTGAAAACAGTAAAATGACAAGATGAACTAGATTGGAGAAAGGTGGTTAGATTGAGGCATTATAGAAAATAATAATGATAATAAAAAAACAGCTCAAGTTCTGATATTTCATTCGTCTAAATTAACAGCACGTTGCAATAGTTTATGTGTTTGTGAGTTTGAAAACTTCTGGGACAGGAGCTACACATTTCTCATCCCAGGGCCGTGTTTTACACAGACAGGGCACGTCAACCACTTACTGCTTTTAATAAGATGCATGGGCTCATTTGGCAAATACCTACTGAGCACATACCAGGTTCCAGGCACTGTTCTAATCACTGCGTATAAATTAGTGAACAAAAAGATGATGTGTGTCCCTGCTGTCGAGGAGTTTAAGTTCTAGTAAGGAGAGGGAGGCAGTTCAAGGGTAAACAAATGAAATAATTTCCAACCGTACAATCTATGAAAAGTGCAAAGCTATGTGTTAAAGAGAAATTGAATGGTGGGGACATTCTGGATTGAGTGCTGAAGGAAGGACTCTTAGGAGGTGACATTTAGGCTAAGAATTAAATGACAACAAGCCAGCTTCCAGGAAGACTGCCAGCCTGAGAGAGCAGGCCGGTGGCAACCATGAGTCAGAAATAAGCTTGGCTAGTATGAGAAACATTAAAAATAAACAAAATAGAGAAAAATCGAACATGAGGTTGGAGAGATGGACAAGGGCTGGAAATGCACGGCCTTGAGTTCATAACAAGAAATTGGATTTCCGCCCCTTAAGTACAATGGGAATAAACTGAAGGATTGTATGCAAACATGACATAATCTGATTCATGTTTTCTCTCTTATCTTCTGTGTGGAAAAGGGATGGTAGAGAAGTAAGAAGAAAATCAAGGAGCTCAGTTAGGAAGCTTCTGCAGCAATCCAGGTGAACTATGCTCATGGTCTGGCTAGAGTGGGAATATCGGCGGTGAGGAGAAATAGATGCAAAGATGGGAGTGAAGGAGAGAAAGTGTGGGGTCATAGAGGACTTTGAGGATGTTGGGTATCTATCTCCTTCTGAGATAGAAATACCAGCAAAGGAACAGTTTACAATCCACAGCTCTCATTGCTGTAATTTTATAAGTAGAGTTGTGACATAGTAAAATCAACCCATCAAACTAATCTTTAAATCATTTACTATTATTAATGGCTCTATGGATATTCCTTTCAGCTTTGCAATGGTTGTTTCCTTTTAGCTTCTCTAGCAGAGCTTGCAGTCTGATGCCTCTGAACCTTTGTTTATGCATCACTTCTGATTACATCCCTTCCTTATGCCTATCCCTGGGGCTAATTTCTACACTTACTTTAACAGCAACGAAAGCTAATACTTTTGATTGTTCAGTGAGTGCCAGGCATTCTGCTAGGTGCTTAGATAACATTATTTCATTTAAAGTTCACAAAAATCCTATGAAGTAAATAGTATCTCAATTTTATATAAGAAACCAAGGATAAGAGAATTTAAGATTCAGTCTGGATGTCTCTCCTAAGAAGTTTCTCCTGATCACCAGGTCTTGGTCAGGCCCTTTTGCTCTAAGTTTCTGGGCAAGTCCTATTGTGAGTCTGTATAGGATTAAAAACATGGCCCCCAAATTGTTGGACTTTTCTCCTATGAGATCTTTGAAAGCATAGATCACATCTGAGCCATCTTTCTATCACCAGGCTGGTGTTCCCAGCACACAGTAGGCACTTTGTAAGAAAACTACTTGCTAAAAATGAACTATCCATCATGGTTACAAGGGGCTGGTGGAGGGGGACAAAGGGGAATTATTTAATGGATACAGAGTTTTAGTTTTGGATGGTGAAAAAGTTCTGGAGATGGATGGTGGTCATAGTTGCAAAACAATGTGAATGTACTTATGCCAACTGCACTGTATACTTAAAAATGGTTCACATGATAAATTTTATGTTATGTGTATTTTACCACAATTAAATATATGAACTATCTATGACCAGTCACCACTATTGCAAAAAAGGAGGTATCAGCTGGAATTTATCCCAGACATGTAAAAGTCTTCTGTGCTATGAGTTAGAAGGAGAATCTACTGTAGAGAAAAATGGTATTACAGAATTGGGGCAAGCCATAATTATAGGTCCCATTCCTCCATCATATCAATGGATGAAAACCACTTAAGGCCAAGCCAGCACTGGGATACATGTAAAGATTGTGTTCAAAGAAGACTGGCTAGCCTCGTGAAATATCTATTGTATAGGATGCATTTTCTGGTAGCAAAGACAACAGGGTAAGGTTGTCCCTATGATCTCAGCAGATTAGGCCATGTCAATATAGATTTCTATAGTAATTTCTTAGCTGCTCTGCCCTTTCAGACTGAAAGTCCTTAGAACCCTCTGGGAAGCACACTGAAAGAAAATTTAACCAAATAAAAATCTCGAAGTAGCCAAGATTTTGATTTGCGTGTACGAGTACGTGTACCATCTACAAAGGGACCTTCCAGTTCTCTGCTAGAACTGTGGTTCCAGTCTGACTGACAGAGGCCAAATTCTTGAAAACACTCTGCGTAATGCCCAGGACTTCTTCATGGTATCCCATCCAATTACTTAACCTTGCGTCTTGAGAGATTGTATCTGTCTCAGAGTTTAAAGACAGAACGGCTGCCAACAGGCCAAAACGATCATTAATAAGTTAACTGTTACCAGATAAGATTGAAATCTATGCCAGTCCTATTTTAAAGTAATCTCTACTATAATTACTACACAAACTGCTGCCAAGATACTCTGACGTGCGAGCGAGGCAATGAGGTTATGCATCCAGTCCCACTTCAGCAGGTGTGCACGGCCTTATGTGTGTGCTCGTCCTCAGCCCCACCCTCTCAACCCCCATGACGAGCAACACGTAACGCTTAAAATGTCTTAAAAATGAAACCGATGCTTTACATAGCCTCCCATCTTCTTAAAAACTGAAGCAGAATGGCTTGGTTCTGTTGGTCGGCTTGACACTATCATCTTAGAAGACAGGCGCCCTGCTGAGTGTGGAACGTGAAGACCAAAGACGTCCCTGCACCCTCAACCTAAGCAAATCTAAAGATGAATTTGTAACCAGCATCCCACCTTCACTGCACCTGTTCACTGTCAACCCATTTCGCATTGAAATTTTTACAGCAGGAGAGGAAAATAGCAAATTAGACAAAGAAAAGGTGATAACAGTTATAACAACAAATCCATATATATACTCATTATGGGCCAAACATTATTTGGTGGGCTTCCAAACATGAACATTTTATTCCCACAAGTCTATGAGGCAGGAACAATTATATTACATATTTTCCATTTTATAGATGAGCAACTTTTAACACAAAGAAGTTAAGAACCAGCTCAAAGTCTCACAATTAGTAAGTAGGGGGAAGAGGGAATAGAGGGAGGTGAGCAGAGAACCAGGAGGTGGTCCAATGGGGAAGTGACAGCAAACAGAAGATTGTACCCTCACTACCAACTGTTCCCTCTCCAATCACCCAATCTTATCATAAATATCATTTCAGAGAAGGCTGCAGTATTCTTGATTAGCCTACTCTAGTTCTGAATAATTAAATGTTTGTCTAACTAGATTTTAATTGACAAAGTAATAGATGAATACGTTAACCCTGTCAAATAATACTAAGACATACACAGGAAAAAATACATTCCTCCCACCCCAGACCTCCTAGTCAGGCGACCGCTGTGGACATTTTTGTGTGTATCTTAGCACTCGCTTCTGGACATTCATTAAACATTCTCTACTTGTTTCCCATTTTTATCTAAGCCCATTTCTTCTTGTTCTGTTCTCTGTGAAAACTAACAAGTTAGTACTATCCATTAAAATGAGCCCATATATGGGCCGGCCGAGTGGCGCGTTGGTTAAGAGCTGGCTTGGGACACCAGAGGGCCCCAGTTCGGATCCCACATATGAGGGCCAGTGACACCGTCCTCTACAACTAAGATGCTGAACAACAGCTCAACCTGCAGCTGAGTTGCTGCAGCCCCTGCTGCAGTGGGTTGCCATGTGCTACCGTGTGCAGCCAGCGCCGCAGTGAGCGGCCGTCCAGAAGCTGGTGACTGGTCTGCCTCGCCCGGGAAGAGCGCAATGATGGTGCCAACTTGGGCCAGTGAAGCAACGTCCTCCACAACTAGACTGAAGAACAAAACAACAGCAACTTGTCTGTTCCCCTTCCCCCAATTCCCCAGTGCTGTTCCCATCCCCCAATTCCCCAACAAAAATCTTTTAAAAAAACTTAAAATAAAATGAGCCCATATACTTAATTTAATAAAAAATAGATCTCTATTGCTGAGCAAGGTAAGTGCATGCGTAGTTGAAAATGAGAACAACTTAATAACAGTTATAGTGACTACAGTGAAATGGTAATTCCCAGATTATATCTAACTCCCATTCCTATATTTTATTTGCTTAAGCAAACAAACAAAAGCCATGCATTCCATTGCTGACATATAATCTCCCAGAGCAGATAAATAGCCAGTCTCTTTTCTATCAATACTTGACAATACATTTAATGGAAAATATTATGTGCCAAGGGTGCTCGATACAGAGGATTCAAAGCCTAAAATGGCAATGACAGGAGATCTCTTTCCTGACATCAGCGATATAGCATTGTGTGAGTGACAAGTAATCATAATAACAATAATGATGACGGAAAATGATGATGCAAATCAGCATGCTGATGATAGCTCACACTTACAGGGTTTACTGTGTGGCAGCCAGCAAAACTGTTCTAACTGCTTTACATATGCGAACTCATTTCAGTGTTATAACCACCCCAGGAGGCTATTACTATTATCCTCGTTTTACAGAGGAACAATGGCCCAGAGAAGTAGGAACTCATTCACAGGACTCTCCTTGGTTGCACAGCTAGGGAGAGGTCAGACTGGCCTGATGGCCCAGGTCCTAGCTCTAGTCCTTGTGCCTGTCGTGTGATACTGTGCCCCCAGCAATCCTGTTCAGAGTGTTCCAGAAACTCCGGAAAAGAAATGCATACAAGAAACACTACTTAGGTGGTAGGAGAAGGGTATTAAGAAAGCTTTCAGGAGGAACGCTCTTTGAGTTGGATTTTTAACTATGAACAAGAAGACAGTTACATGAGAGGGATGTGCTGTGGGAAAAGGCATGCATTATCCAAAAGCATTATCCAGAAGCAGCCCATCCCTCGTGGAAGTGACATCATTTGCCAAAGGAGGACTGAGGCTACATTTCAAGGAGCAGAGAGAAGTCCAGAGGGTTAGGCTCTCTCAGTACATAGTGCCTGATCCTGCTCAGGACTGTAATACTTTATCTCCATGGTACCTCATCCTGCGCCTTATAGAAATGTCATTTGAATTTTTTTTTT
>NW_017732437.1:45828-144978 GCF_001890085.2 Hipposideros armiger | reverse complement strand
TTATTCTTCAGAAATCTAGTGTGTGTGTGTGTGTGTGTGTGTGTGTGTGTGTGTGTGTGTGTCCCAAAATGTTTAATGTTGTTTGTCCTGATAAGGTCCAAATTACATTGATTGCTTTATTTTTGCCTGGGTCAACTTTCTATAGTTTACAAAATATAGGCCCTTTGCATGTCTTTCCTGGGTCTTCATGTGTTTCTCTTTATGAAAAGGCCTCAAAAACAACACTCCTTCTTTAATAATATCAGGCAATCCCTACATAACCTGTGATACATGTCAAGGGGTGCCCATGGTTAGGTCGCCTCCCACCTGCCAGGACGATCCTACAGTGTGGTTTTGTGGTCATAGAATAGGTAAGATGCTATTATACTACTCCCAGGAGTTGCAGCATTTTCATACTCTGGTTACTTTCCCTCCTGTGTCTTGTCCCTAAGCACATGCTTTTTTCACACATTGTTAAATGTTCACATATTCCTTTTTTTATTTTTCATGAATGTATAGTATTTCTTACTTTGTATATTTTTGTTTCCAAACAACTGCCTCTTTCCAGTTTTTGCCCCATTAAGGTCTTGTTAAAGTTCACTGTACACTCAGATTGCAAATCTATTTTCTCCCACTTTCTTCCTACAAATTATTCTAGCTTATGTTATAGTACTCATAATTCTGTGCTTATAACAGTAAAAATAAAATAATGTTGTATTTCTCCCTCTTTGGCTCTAAAAATTTCTTCATGTTCTTTGTTAAGAATTTTCTGTTAAATTTTTTTGTTCTTTGAGTGTTATCCTAACATGCTATTTTTCCTTTCTTAAGATGAAGACACATCAAATTTTTGTGTTCATTTATTCTGTCTTAATGTTGAAGAAGTATCATGAAATTATAATATTACATAGGACAATCATAAAATGTGACGGTTCCAGGACAGTTTTAGAGAGTACCTAGTGGTCTGTGACTTTTGAGTTGTAAGACTTCACTTTGAGAGAATTTCCTTTCAGTGACACCAATTAATTCCTGCATTAGATAGCCAATATGAATTGCCGGGTGTTTTTATGTGTATCTGCTTTAAGCATCTTCCATAGTTATAATGGTAAATCCAGGCAATTTATTTTAACAAAAGCCTTTAAAATATTAAATTTCATTCTGGCATAATGGTTAACATATTTTGCTCTAAACAAAGAATTATTTAAGTTCCTTTCACAATCTATGGCTGTCTGAACACAAAGTTGAAACAAACTTTCATGTGTCAGATAAATGTCTATGTAAGACCAAGAAGATAGGTGATAATTAAATAGCAACAAGAAGGTTAGTGTTTTTGTTTGTTTGTTTTGTCTTTTGCAATAAAATAATTTGTTCGTTGCTTATCTATTACCTCCCTTTTGCAGGGTTGAATTATCAACATTTTTCTCACATTTCATCTGAGATTTTCAGCCCACAGTATCATTTTTTTAATAACAGTAGCTATTTCAGAGAGATTACACTTTTATTTTCCCTCATTGCGATATGGCATGAACCACAACACAGGTGACCTTAAAAAGTTCAGATTATCATTGGCACCCACAATATTGCACTAGAATTTTAATGCTGAAAGAAACTTGTGATTCATCTGATGCAGCCTCTGCCTCTTATCACTGGAAGAAACTGCTCCTCCCCAAAAGTGAAGCTATTTGCTATCTGCCCAAATTCATTAATTAGCAAAGACCCTTGAGACAGGACTCTTGGCTCTTAGGCTGGTGCTATTTCACCCACATCACACACCTCTCCCTTCCTGGACAGCTTTGATTCGTTCATTTAAAAAATTTTTACATATTTTCTCTTGGGTTTGCTCCATTTTGAAGCCAACAACAAGTTTCACAAAATGGCAGCCAAAAGGAAAGCATCTTTTCTGAACCTTCATGTATTTCTCCATTGCCCTGAGATCCTGGAGGAGGGTGGTGTGATGAAATCTCACTGGACTGGGGGAATGTGAATAATTCTTAGGCTGCTCCTAACAAGCTTTGGGCCTTAGGCAAAGGCACTTAGCTTCTCTAAGATTTTATTTTCTTCATCTATGAAATGACAGTTGGGCTAACTGACCTCTGACCTCCCTTTCCTGCTTTCAAATTAAAACAATATTCCCAAAATACACTGAAATCACTCAAGAACTGCACTATGGTAATCCTACATTATGTCAATTCACATCAGTCATTCATTAGCAGGACATATCTAAAGAAGTCTGAGGAAGCTTGGTTAAGCAAAGAATGTCAAACCCAACCAACTTAATCAAACAGATTTGATATGAATGGGAATTGTATTGTTCACATTCCTGTTATGACTGAAAGCAACAATTATCAAATATTTTCCAAATTGCCTTCTAATACATCAAAAAGATTGTTTATGTAGCCTAAAGAACTATTGTTATACTTTTTTTTCTTTCCTTTTTCCTTACCACAGTTGCTTTGGGTTGCTTACTATTCAACAGTTTGTCTATACTTCCTTGTATGGTAAAGAGTAAACATACAGCTGAAGGAGAAAGGATTTTAGGATTTTTGTTGATATCCTCATTATTTCCCTACACACAATGCATTGCTTTGCTCATTTTCATTAATTTCCCCTCCTTTGTTTCTTGTTCCCTCTCATTATCCTTCTAACAGGATAATGTCCTTCCATTGTCCATTTTTTTCTCATTTCTCTCTTATCATTACCCTAACTACCTCATTCTGGCATCCCACTAATTTTCCCTTTAGGCTAAAAATTAAAGAATCTAAAACATTTCTGTAAATTGCTAAAAAGGGTTTGTTTTTTCCCTCCAGAAAGATATAGTCAGCAATAACTTAGAATGCCTTGATGTATTTACCTTCAGATTTTGGACAGAGAGGTCAGCTATTTCAAATACAATTTTAAAAAAATTATATTCTCAAAAAAGAAACAACACATTACTCATTGAATTAACACTTTATAATTAATACTTTATTATGACTTACCCACATGGTTTTATACCTGTTAAAGGGAAAATGAAAAATAAAAAAACCATAACATTATAATAATTCTAATTTCTTTAACAGAAATTCACATGTGAAAAATAATTTAGTCATAGCTGGACCCTGAGAAGCATCAGTTTCCTTCTAACTCAAATAATTTGGCAGTCCTCTGCCATCTTAGACCATCAGCAGCAACTGAAGATTGAGGCCTTTCATATTAGGTATAGCATAAACCTCTACCCACCAATGATGGATCTTTTGTTGAGCTCAACAAACATTAATTTGAATGCTGATATTCTGTGTGAAAGCCACTAATCATTTAAATAAACAAACCATTTGAGTGTACAACTGTCAACATGACTGAAAATTGCTCACCTAGGGATCAACATCATGCCCTGGCCAACAGGTGAAATGCTCTAGGCCTAATTGTCCCCTGCTGCTCAGTCACATAGGCCACGTTAGCACAGCACGACCAGACAGAGCATTCTTTGACTGTCAAATCTGAAGGTAGTTTAGAAAACATCTCAAATCAGAACTGCCTTTGGAGCCCGACTGCCTCTGCCTTAGGAAAAGCTTTTGCTGCCTCTGCCTGGGATAGCCATTGCTGGTCTCCGGGCCCCTATGTTCCCACTCAGTGGCCCATTCTCCCTGATTCTGCTGGTATTGCTGAAAACTAAACTTATGTGATCAGGCCACAGCCTTGCTTCAAAACTTCCACTGACCCGTTGCAACCTAGTGAGGTCAAAACACGTTTTAGCATCAGATGCAACTGTAACAAGCCTGTGGTCAAATCACTTGCTGGCAGTAAGACCTCTGACCATCCACCTGGAGTGCCTCATAAGAGGGACAGAGTAAGTGTGTGTGTGTGTGTGTGTGTGTGTGTGTGTGAGAGAGAGAGAGAGAGAGAGAGAGAGAGAGAGAGAGAGAGAGAGAGAGAGTGCGTGTGTGAAGCTTTAAAGCACCTAACATGTAGTATTAAATGNGTGCGTGTGTGAAGCTTTAAAGCACCTAACATGTAGTATTAAATGCGTACTATTTTCCTCCCTTTCATGACTGCTGGGTTGATTTCCAATTTTATAATATGGCAGAGTTAGCCCTCGTCTTCTGAACCAAATTGTGTGGCTTCAGTACCTTCTCTCACTCCCCCATCCCACCCTCACTTTAGAGACATGGGTATTCCCAGACTCATCAGGCACATCCAGGAGTCTGTGTTGCATACCTAGGATGCCCTTTACCCATTCTTCCCTTGAAAATATGTACTCATTATTTAATCAACCTCTTATGTCTTTCCTCAACTCCAGTGAGTTACACAGCTCCTTTCGGCCTCCAAGCATATTCACTCATTCAATCACTCATAGCAATTCTACTTTGCAATTAGAAGTGTTGGCACTCTAGAGCCAACCAGCCTGAATCAAATCCCACCTTGACCACTCACTCACTGTCCAAACTTGAGCAAGTTACTTAATCTCTGTCTTCAGTTGTAAATAATAGCCCCAAAGCCTATTTTGGGAATATTTGAAATGTTGTAGGAAAACAGTAAGTGCAGAAGGTAACAATAGTCTTGTGTTCTTGTCTTGATTCTGGCTCTTTATTACATGAGTGAATTTTAGCAAGTCAATGAAATAAACACTAACTGTTGACCTCACTGAGTAATCCACCATCACCTTATATGCAAAATGAGGAGATTGAACTGAATAGTCTCTTCTATGTTTACAATTTTTAGAATTTCTCTTAATCTGCTTATTTATAATGTTTCAGAGCTATTTATGTAAGTTTTTCTTGCCTTAATGTAGCTGTAGAATTCCTTAACACATTGCCAGATCAAATGCTGCTGTAAGGAAAATTCTTTCAAGTTTTCATTTCTACAATACATAGAGTGCTTCCTTCAGACAAGAACACTTGGACGACAGTCAAAGGGATTTCCAATAAAATCCAAATTGTGTCCAAGTATTAAAGGGTTCTGATCACTAATTGTAAAGTGTTATGAGCCCAACAATTCCATGATTACAGGAATTTGATATTTATGGGTGTTTGTATTAAATGTCAAGGACCCCAAAGTAGCACCTGCCAAGGATTAGAAGCTGGTTAACCAAACATCACTTCCTATCATTCACACCCACATTCATCCTTCAAATATGAATACTTGATATGAAAATCATAAAGATACTTTAGAGCTCATTGAATTAAAGGTTTTTAAAGCCAGAGGAAACTATCATTTTCAAGATAAATATTCTATTTTTATATCAGATATTACTTTTATATACAGAAGGTGCCAAAAAAATGTATAAACATTTCAAGAAAGGAAAAAAAAACTGTATGAAAATTGTAATACAATGAATGATGCCAGCATTCATTTGATTAGCACCATATTTTGAGTGAACGTCATACTACACATTGCTACTATAATTCAATTCAACTTGGAAAAGTAATACATAGATAACATCTTTTAAGATGTGTACATTTTTTTGGCACCCCTGGTATTAATCCATAATGTTAACAAGGGAAGAACAACTAAAAACAATTTACTTCCCTATAAGAACTAGTTGCATTTTTATTATTATGGAAAGTATGGGGAAATCAAAATTATCACATAACAGATATGAACAAATTCATCTTCAGTGATTTTCAAGTCCATATACCTAGTTTTTATTATGTAGTTTTAAATTTACTTCCATGTGCTTATAGATGTCTAGATCTGGTCTAGATCTAATCTTAGAGTAAACTCATCATATGGCTGAAGCCATAAATGAGGTGTGACTCTAAAATATTTTGACTAATTTTTAAGCAAATATACCAGAACTTGACCATAGATATTAACTAGTCCTTTTCAAATTACTGAAGTTATCTTGATAATACTCTAATGGGTCTATCTTTATTTCAAAGCTCCTGTTTTTGAATTACTACCTTCCCTTACATAATGTGTGTGTGTGTGTGTGTGTGTGTGTGTGTGTGTGTGTGTGTGTGTGTGTGTGTGTGTTAGTGGCAACACTTTATTTTTAGGGTGAATTACATTTGGAGAAACTAGCAAAAAGTCAATCAGTTATGAATTAGAGCAAGTATAGCAAAATGTTATGATGAAATCTAATTTTATTTTAAAACCTTTAAACTTTGCTGTATGTTTGAATATTTTCATAATAAGCTATAGAAAAAAATCAGACCTATACTTAATGACTAAAATAGGTAATCTGTTGGGTAACTGATGCTATAAAATAACTAAAGAACTAAGCTAGTTTATATACAAGGTGTGACCCCCATACAGTGGGGGCCAGCTGAGTGGCGCATTGGTTAAGAGTTGGCTTGGAACACCAGCTGTGAGCAGCAGGGTCCCGGTTCAGATCCCACATTAGGGCCAGTGACGCTGCGCCCTCTATAACTAAGATGGTGAACAACAGCTCCACCTGGAGCTGGGCCGCTGTGGGTCGCTGGCGATGGCATAGGCTGCAGTGGGGCTTGTCAGCAGCTGGCATGAGCTTTAGTGAGCTGCCAGTGAGCGGCCGTCCAATGGCCGGTGAGCGACTGCCTCACCTGAAAGGAGCACAATGATAATACCAACATGGGCCAGTGAACCAACGTCCTCCACAACTAGACTGAGAACAAAAGGACAGCAACTTGTCTGTTCCCCTTCCTCAATTCCCCAACGCTGTTCCCTCCCCCAATTCCCCAATAAAATCTTAAAAACAAAACAAAAAAACCCAATACGGTGAATGTTTAAGTAAAAAATAATTATTACAGTAAAAGACACATTGCCATTAATCCCCCTCAAAATACTCCCCCTCACTTTGAACACATTTATCCCATCATTCTTGCCACTTTCTGAAGCAGTTCTGGAAGTCTTCTTTCATGAGTGTCTTTACTTGTACTGTTGTGGCTGCCTCGGTGTCCTGAATCATTTTGACTTTGGGGAAGAGCCAGAAGTCGCACAGTGCCAGATCCAGTGAATAAGGTGGATGAGGACACATTGTAATGTTTTTATTTGACAGAAATTGCCATATACCAGAAGAGATGTGTGATACAAAGTGCTGTCATGATGAAGGATGATTTATGGCACATTTTTAAACACACCTTCTCTCAACCATAGCTCACACCAGAATGCAACGAACAAGTTGAAACTTGCACACATTGTTACTAAGGTTCAATGTGCTGCCTCCCGAATCGAATATCCCTGCCTTTCCATTAAATGGTACTCAGCAGCAGCATTCACTGTATTTTGTGATCACAATGGAAAGGCTCCATGTCACACATCGCTTCTGGTATGGCAATTTCTGTCAAATACAAACATTATAGTGCATCCTCATCCATCTTATTCACCGGATCTGGTATCGTGCAACTTCTGGCTCTTCCCCAAAATCAAAATGATTCAGGACATCAAGACAGCCATGACAGCGCAACTAAAGCCACGAAAGAGGACATCCAGAACTGCTTCAGAAAGTGGCAAGAATGATGGGTTAAGTGTGTTCAAAGTGAAGGGGAGTGTTTTGAGGGGGATTAATGGCAATGTGTCTTTTACTATAATCAATTTAAAAAAAAAATTAAACATTCACCATACTTTTTGATCACACCGTATACATTAATTTCCTAGTTTATAAATTCTTTTTCTATTGAAAATTATAGAAGAGATGTCACTGACTTGTTTCAAATAATGGCAATACTTTTGGATTAATTGTGTAGTGTTAAAGGACCTATAAATCCCTGCAATTATATTAATGATAAAGCATGGAATCAACTTTACGACTTCTTTCCACTAACCAGGAATGCCAGATTGAGGTGTTTTCTGAAATAGTTCTAGCATCCCCCCACTAAAGTATGTTTTGTTTTTTTTTTTTGAAAGGACTATGTAGGCAAGAATGGAGGTTTGATCAAACATGTGGAACTGATTGATGCTGGCATTCAGCCCTGAATTCATTTAAATTTTGATACCAAATACAGTAGAAAGGGCCCAAGACTTATGAATGGATACTTCCTGTCTTTGAGCTGCACTCAATCCCAAGGGGCACCCTAAACCATAAGTCTTGCAACCACAAAATGTACTCTTCCTTTTTTCTGTTCCCTTTTCTCTTTGGAACCTATCAAATCCTCCATCCGTAGCTATTTCCCTGAGCCAGTTTTGGTGTAGCATTTAAAAACCACAGAATTATGCTGGGAGGTTAGCACCCATTCCATAATAAAACTGTGAAACTGTTTCGAATTCAGAAAACTATGGTGGCATCATTAAAAGCTTTAGATGGAAAAAAATAATTCCAATTTCCCTTTCATGGAACTCATAAAAAAAAAAAAGGTGGACGACAGCCACCAACACTGTGTGAAGCAACAGCTCTGCCAAAACTCTGAATAATTAACAGATTTGAAAATATAAGTAGCTTAAGCCAATCACACATTTGGCAGGGGTGAAAGTTGACTGGTAACTTGCTACTACAAGTGCTCTCTTCTTCACAGACACGATTTCCCACCTGTCCTTCACTGACTACAGAGTCAGTTCCCTCTGTCCACAATTCCACAGGCCACAATGGCGCATCTGAAACCCTGGTGGGGATAACAGGATATTTGTAACATTTTATATTCAGAGCATTTTAGATAGTTTTCTGTAAAATAATTTTTTATGATTTAAAATAAGTTAGCTTATTTCTCTAGGTATACATGTTTATTTTTTCTTTCACTTAGAATAGATGTTTGAAAAGATCTAAATTTCTCTTTATTGAGTTATAATAGAGTATTTTAAAATTCTACATAACACATCTTCCTTATATGCGTGTAAAGACTAGACAAAAGCTGGAATGTATATTTTAAGAATGAGTGGTGTCACTCACTTAAATGTCCTCTTTAGGGAAAAAAATATATATTATACATTGTTCCCTTATCAAATATCAAGCACAAGAAAGCATAAAATGAGAAACTAACAGCTTAATAGTATGTAGTAATAATTGGCTAGCCACATGTCTTGCTGCTTTCAAAAATTCAGCTTAAATTAAATATTAGTTGTGGAATGGCATAGGAAACTTAGGTCATCAGTCCACTTAACCCTATACATATCATTCCTCAAAACAAAAATGGTCCACATTCCCCCTTGAATTGTCTTAAATTATACAGAATTGTCTTAAAATGATAGAGTGATGTAATTTAAAAAAAATTAATTTCCAGCCTTTTGTCTGTGTGTAAAAATCAGGCTCATTTTTTTTCCCTACAGTGTCATTCTCTTTTCAACTATTGATATTTTCTTTGCTACTTTCACATGATTCCTTTCTTAATTTTACTTCTTTAGTTACCTGCAGACACTTACTTTTTCTTAGTTATTGTTTCAATGAGCTATATTTAGAAACAAATGCACTCCGTTTCTTTTAAAATATGAAAGAAAGCTTCACCTTTGATAGTATGCAGCTGTTCTTTTCTATGTTTATGCGATGGTGGTAATAAAAGATTTTTCAAAAATGCCTGAGAGCTCAAGATTTTATTTTTTAAATAATTCATAGGCAAGGCTTGTAACTGGTGCAAAAATAATTCTGCTGCTCAGATGGAAAGGAATCCATGTTTGATGTTTAATAGCCAGGACTCCATTTCTTACTCATGGTTGCTATTTGAATAATGACACAGTCTAGATGCATAGTAGTTAAGTCTGTAAAATACAGCAAGGTCACTATGAATTCTAGAGAGCTTTTGGTCCCTCCATAGTCACTCAAGTTAAAACAAGTCCCAGTCAGTTTTCCCATGTGAGGCAAGACACAATGAGTGTTCAGAAAACATCCAAATCTGATAAGCAAAATCCTGGGGTCTTGCGCTCCACTCTACCTCTCTCTTGTCTGGAAAAAAACTACTGCTCTCTTCTAACTTAGGAAAGGATTAAATAATGATTTAGTAGAAGCTGACTTTTATAGAACTCAAAAAAAAAATTGCTGGCAGAGTACCTAGGGCTATGATGGAATGAGACCAAAATATTTGAAGGGCTTTCTTTGCCCTTGGATCCAGAGAGATTTTACCAGAAAGTTAGAAGTAAAACAGGGCTCCAGCTGCACTACCAACAAAGTCACTCGATATGCCCTAGGTGGGGTTGGCACATTTTGCCCTTTCTTGGCAACCACAACTCATGCCTATGTTTGCACCCAATGGTGACTGCCATTATCTAGGCTGAAGGGCCACTGTATACAGTCTGTGCGTATTGAGGTTTAAGAAACTGTAAGTTACAGAAACGTGCTCCTATCTGATGATTTATACCCTTCACGCTGCATGATTTCACTCAACCATTCATTTGACAGCAATAACACAAACTATAATAACATATATCCCATTTTTATGGAGATCCTATCATGTGTCAGGCCACTTTACATTCACTATACAGGCAACATGAAAAAATTTAAAAATTCAACTAAGAATTAACAATGGCATTGCAGAAGCTTTTTGTAAATTAAATATTTAATGGAGATTAAAAAAAAATTCTGCTATTCATTATTTATTTCAAGACAGGCAAGTTCCCCCAGTGCTCAGGCTGCAGCAACACTTTCAGTCCAGTGGGTCTTCCAGGGGAGCTGCAATTTCAGAGAACTAAATAATCACCGAGGTGTTAATGAAAGTCAAGATTGCCAAAGGTTCGTAATTTACAAACAGGGAGCAATTGAGCACTGAACGAACAAACACCATCTTCCTGTTGGAAAGTGATACTCGGAGCCCGAGTTGAAGTAAACTAGATCATCATCCATACCTCAGCATCACATTTCTAAAACTGCACATGGCACAGTACATGTTCTGTGGCTACTCCCTGGTAAGATCCCCTGTCCCATGGCATAGGCCAGGCTACAGGACAAACGCGTCCATAGAGAAACAGAGAGAAGGAAAAAGGATTCAGCTTTCTTGTATTTCTCCTCGCTGCTGGCAACAATACATCCATACACTCACTGTGCAAATTAATTAAATGCAGTCTTTTAACAACATGTTAGTTTATATTGAATAATTCCATAATTAACCTAGAATAAAACTGAGAACTGTGTTGCAAATGAAGCCCCTAGAGACAGATCAGAGAATTTTAAAGAAAGAGCCAAAAAAAACCCCATCTAAACAAACTAATTTCAAAATATCACAGAATGAAATGATAAAAAATATTAATTAAATTATCAGAAAAGTGATTGTAGCAATTTAATGACAAAGTTTTATTCAGGCTTTTCATTTTTGCATTATGAGTAAAAGAGAGGAATACTATGCCTAACAGAGAATCTTAGCAATTCAGCAACACATGGATTTTTAAAATGCAGCCCGAATTTGGACTGATATTCAGAATAGAAATGAATTCAATAGTATATAATTGTTAACAGCCATGGTTACTACAGTAATCACTTCAGGATAAAATCTGAAATAAATCTTTACAGAAAATCACAATTTTCCTAAGAGTAAATGATTTCTATTACCTTCTGTCCACAAGGTCAAATGAATATTGTCCTAAAGACAGCAGTCACCTCTGCTCAACACCTCAGAATAAGAAAGTGTTCTCAAAGTTAACCTGCATTTTAAAATCTCCTCTTTTAGCCCAGCAAAAGTATCTTTAGACTCCAGGTTACAGTTCTAATGGTAACTGGCAAATGCTGTTCTTTGCCATCATCAGTAGCAATAACCAGGAAATAGATGAACTAACCAACCTGTTCAACTGTCTCCAGCAATCCTCCTTGTCTGCTTCTTCAGGGACCCGCCTGAGTCTACAGATCACAAACAGTTTCATGCAAGCTCACCATCTGAACACTGTCGATATTTCCCATTTTACCGATTAAAACACTGAAACACAGGGAAGTTAGGGAATGCACCCCAAAAAACACAGAACTTATAAATAGTAGAGCAAAATTTCTGGTCTTCTGACTTCAAGTTAATATACCCTCCCCTAAAGGGCAGGTAAAGAAAGGAGCTTTCCCAGAGAAGTCTCTTCGCCTTTTTCATACTATAATAACATGAATAAATAGAACCCCCCCCCAAAAAAAATGGAACCTATTAGTGACTTTTCCCCAAAGACATTTAAACATTTAAGTAACATCCTATATTAAAAATAATTTACATTTGTGTCTTGTAACTTACTACTATTTATGTTTATATTAGGCATATACATAATAGGCATTAATATATGGAATATAGTTATTTCAAAGAAATAAAAACATTTTTAAAACATTTTAATTTGTTCAAGGACCTAAACAAAATTAGCCATAAGCTCTTTTTAGCTAGTTTGGAATCTATTCCATTGACTTATTTTCAATGAGTTATAAGCCAAGTAACTTATTAATTATTACTTGATCAGGTAATAAAAAATGAAAAAAAAATCAGCAGATGATATAAGAGAACAGACATGCTTTAAGCATCTTAACTATTTAAGTCCATAATATAAATCAGTTTGCTGTTTCAACGTAGGGACCACAGAACAGTTAATTAATCACTCAACTTCTCACAAATGTTACTCAGGCTTCACTTGGCAATTATGTGGTCACTCAGAGAATCAGAGGCAATTAAGTAGCTGATCAATGAGCCTCCCTCTTCAATGGATGACAAAGACTCTAAGGTTTTATCTCCTGTTATTCTAAATAAACTAGAAACAACAATACATTTTTTAAAATCAGCATATTAGGCTGAAAAGACTTGAAACTCCACTATTGTTTTCAACTTTTAATATAGATTAAATCCAGTGTGCTAATGATTATATCTTCAATACAACAAAGTATTAAGCATAGAAGCTAGATTTGGGGCCGGTGGGGAATTCCTACACTGAACAAGATAACCAAAGCAGACCAATAGCTAAGCAATCAGTCAGCCAGCCGACAGCAACGTGGTGAAAATGCCCAGCTCTGTTTTCCTAATCTATAAATTATTTTAATCCCTTGTAAAAAGATTTCAATAGAATTTCAAACAATGGTTTTCAAACACTCAGGTAGAAGAACATTTCTGCTGGCTACTGATACCTTTATGAACTCCTGAGTTAAACCACTTCTATGGATCACAGAGTGCTTTATAGTTTCCCAAAAGAAAGTGACTCTTTGAAATATGAGTATTTAGAAAGTTCGCCTCTCTTGTGAAATGTAGTCAAAGAACAGAGCAGAGTGGAGTGGCGGGGGTTTTTATACTAAGCAGGCTTTGAAAAGTAAAAGCAAAGAAGTATATGCTCTTGTATTATACAGTCACAGTAATAAAAGCAATAAAACACATCCAGGGGGTGACTGAATGGACGATTTCATAAGCCTGGTATCGATCCCCAGATTCTTTTCAAGTGAGGCTGCTTTGCAGTAGCCCATTCCCTTGTGCATTTACTCTCTCTGCACTCTTCGAAGCTTGTGCTAAATATAGGAGAGCTTAGAATTTCATGTTTTGTGACAATTTATTGTAACGTATGTCCTACGGTAAAGTGTATATAATGCAATTAACACTAGTGTACAAGGAAAGAGATATAATGAAGCAACATCTCTGAGTTGATGGGAGAACTGGACTGAGAGTTAGAATGTCAGGCTAGGCTTCAGTCTCCCTTCCAGAACTGGCCTAGATAGCATTTGAGACTGTGTCGCATGAATGACACAGGACCACCCAAACGCTAGAAATTACAAACCAGAGAGTGAACCACCCACAAATGCCACCCTTTCCATCCTCAACATTTTAGTTCCTTGATCCAGTACTCAAAGAGCCATCAGAGTAATGCATTAAGTAAAATCAGAATTACATCTTCAGTGGAGGTTTTATTTCCCTACCATAACTTAACTCTACTGTACATTTTAAAGCACTAACGTAAAGAGGAAAAGCCCATGTTGTTGTTTCCACCTAATTCCTTGTACTACTAATATAAAGGCCTCCATATGTTCTAAAGCCTCTGTGTTACAGGCAAGAGGCTCAAGTGGACCTTCTGGAATCGACATGTGCAACACCTAACATTTGTTGCATGATGAGTCTTTTTTAGCCCCTGTACCTTCATTTCGACAGCTTGAATTGTTTTTGTTTTTGCTGAGGAATATCTCTAAAAACAGAACTGAAACAGCTCAGTTGCATTCTGTGCGTTGCGTTCTGCCATATTTCAACAATATGGAAATCTTTACACTATTCCTGATAAAGGTACTAAATCATTCTTTGCTTTAAAGATCAATCATTCATCATCAAATATTTATGGGCGTCTATTATATGAGAGGCGCCATACTAAAAATGGGTCATACAAACATTAAAGTATGTATATAATATATATGTGTGTATATATATATATATATATAAATATAATTGGTTTATGGCATAAAATGATCAGCAGTCAGGATGATTTTAAATGACTTCAAGAACAACAGAAGAGGGTTGCTGATGGTACATCCCTCACATTTGACATCAACATAGAGATGGTATTAGTAATCTACAAAATAACGCTTTGTACTAATTACTGGGGACACTACACTGAAGAGAATGGGGCAGGTTTTGTTCCTTTTGTAAAGGAACAGATTTTTCACTGTCTGATGAGGATGTAGTTTCCTTTAGTTGATGTGTAAGAAAGCAGTAGATTGGTTTAAGAAAATATTGATGACAATAAATAACTAAAACAACCCATAAAAACTTTGGGATTGCATTAGAAGTCTCAGATAGCTACAGAGGTTTTAGTATCATTGGGATACAAATAGAACCTATAACTTGTAAAACACATACAACTTGCATATTTGTTAAAAATTGTACCACTCTTCCTGGTAAATCATAAGTGTCTCTATTCAACCTGAGTCTTTGAAAACAAATAAAGAAAGAAATCTATTTTGGATTTTAAAAACTTTTGTAAACAATCTGGATCTCTAGTAGACGCTTTAAAAATGCCTGTCGATGAAACTGAATGTTTAGATTTCTCATTGAAGTCATAAAATAATACAGATGATGAAAGAAGTTAAATAGATATTTAAACTCCCAACATTACACTGACTTCAGGTTTGTCTCTATTGCAAAATTAGGTGGAGAAGTTGATTAACTCTGTTTAGTGAGTCAATATAATGAGCATATCTGAACAATCCTAAATCAATTATCCTACGAGCTGGTGTGTGCCCAGACTTATGTTTTGCTACATTGTATTTCCTTTAGAATCATAATCCTGTTGAATCTATATGTGAATAAAAAATAAAACTAAGGAATAGTAACCTGACATAATATTAAACCTACAAAGAAAACTGGAGTGAAGTCTGAATGTCTGATGAATCATCTCATAACAATTTTACACTACATCCTTTTATATAGATGAGGGGATGTTATCTTTTTAATATGTAAGAGAAACATATGAAAATATCATTGTAACGTTATTTTATATGTGTGTTTTCTTACAATTAAACTTATAATCATGCCAAGAGTGTATCCACATATATTGACTTGCAATTTACTAAAGTCGTTTTTCAATGAATATTTAGTGCATTTGCAAAGCATGCAGTGAGATTCTAGACGATGGAATAAATCATTTAAATGAAATCAAATGTCACATGTAATGTAGTGAGAAATCACATTATTCATGCTTATTTATTTTAAAGAATAAATAAGCATTTACCTTCTCTACTGAATTTTATAATAACCTACACCTAAAATGGTATAGCATCAATAATTCAGAGATTTAATTTTCAGAATTAATTCAACGATGGATTTTAATTGACTATTCTTAAGAACAAAAATCCCAATTTCTCATTTACCAGAAGGCTGTACAGTGTTCCACCAGCAATGGTCTTATTTGGAATAAATATTCATATCTGCTGTTTTGTTTTTACTAAAGACAACATAGTCCACCCACTTTTTCAAAAAATTAGTTTCATGTGTACAAGAAAAGCATAGTCATTAGATATTTACACCCCTCACAAAGTGATAACCCCAACAAGTCTACTACCCATCTGATACTGTACATAGCTATTATAATACCATTTAGTCCATCTACTGTTCAACCCCAGTTCTGCCACTTGCTAGTTGGAGGATGCTGGGTAAATCACATAACATCTCTGTTCTTCAGTTTTTTCTGATAAATATTAGTACATTCCTCATAGGGTTGACATGACATATTGGTACATTCCTCAGAATATTGGTAATATATATCACAAAGGTGCCATGAAGTTTAAGTGAGTTAACATTTGCAAAGTTCTGAGAAAAATGCCTGACATATAGAAGCTTTAAAATATTTTAAATGTGCCCTACCTATATGTCATTGATATAGAACCAAAATCTGAGCCTGAATAATGAAGAAGATAGTTATAAAGAGTTCAAGACTTATGTAAGTATAAATACTTCTTTGCAATTCATATGACAATAAAACTAATGAAGATTATACTTTCAGAGGATGTCTTTGACATTTCTTGGATGAAGGGAAATCATATATACTATCAAATGAACCATGTTTGGTTCAGCGATAAAACATTTTGTTCAAGTGTTTTTATTAATGCACAGACATACTCTCATTGACTAAGCCATTCAGTATTAAAATAAAAACACCCTAACACTCGCTCTTTTGACAAAAAAAAAAGAAAAAAATCACAGAAATCCCGTCTCTTTCTATCTTTTCATATGTTACAATGAAGAAAATGTTATTTCCCATAAAACAATAATGACTTAAAATCCCTAGTGAAAAGACCAACAGAACACATGGTTTGTGTTTGCCCACTTTCTGCCGCAAAGCAACCCTCTCTCTACTGCACTGCCTCTCGT
The DNA here is from genome assembly GCF_001890085.2 of Hipposideros armiger. Lineage (NCBI taxonomy): Eukaryota > Metazoa > Chordata > Mammalia > Chiroptera > Hipposideridae > Hipposideros > Hipposideros armiger. Next base: position 128,398 of record NW_017732437.1, on the reverse strand, counting down.
GACTCCCAGGTTTGTCTGGGAAATATATTGGTCTGCCTCAACTAGAAAAAACATAAAACATAATCTTGACTGTTGTTTCATTCCTTTTATAAGACTAATAACTCAGTTGTCTTATATCCAGAAACAGTCTTTATAACATGGTCTGTTCTGTACTGACATTTTTATACCATTTTTCTTTAAGTGTCATATATTTCAAATGGCTTTAGAGTAAGAGTTATTGCTCATGGGGCACTGCTTCCCTTATGGATCAATGTGTAAGCGGTACTGAGAACACATGGGCACTGTTTAAGGACCTGGGGCCTTGTCATCGGTCTGGAGATATTCAAATACCTAATCTATTTCAGTTTAAAAGTCAAATAAAAAGAGGATTCTCTCATAATGTTTTAATGTCACTTTTCTTAGAATTTTAATTATTCAAGACCAAGCAATGCTCTTGCCTACTTTATGCAAAGTGAAAACATTTTTTTCAAGTCCATATATTTATATATACCAGGGGTGCCAAAAAAACGTATACAAGCGGACACATTGGTCAACGTTGCTCAAGCAGTAGTTCGCTGTAATCAGAAGTGTCTAGGCGCTGATGGTAACCACTCTGAGCACCTCTTAAAATTGCAGAAGTCAAATGTGACTTGTTTTCATCTTTTGTTATCAGTATATATTATTACAATTTTAATATAGTTTTCTTTTCTTAAAACGTGTATACATTTTTGGCACCCTCTGTATATTACATATATATCATATATGTGTAATATATATTTCAAAAAATCATGTGTACTTTTATTAAACATGGTTTCCCAACTTTGCATCTGAAGTCTAGGATTAATTTTTGTCATATTAGAAAAAATATTAGAGAATGGTGAAAGAGCAGTTAAAGTACCTGAACTAACTTGAAAGTTAACCTGGTCAGCGTTCATGACTTAAAGTGTGATAAGGAACGATCAAAACGATCTAACAAAACTCTGCAGCATTTTAAAGCACGTATGCATATTAGCACTGTATTTTAATTATTCATGAAGTCCTTACATTATAATACCCATACATAATTTAAGCTATAATTAATTCTGCTATAAACAGTTTATAAATAGGTATGAGTACAGAGGAATCCTCTCCATCTCTGTGCACTCTCTCTTTCCTCTGGCAGAAAGAAAACAAGAAAAGATTTTTAACTACGTGATCATTTTAAAGCCTTGTCCAGTGTTCATGCATGTCAGATCAGAAACCGTTTCTTTCATCCTGCCCATCTATCCTTACAGTAGTAACTTCACTGGAAATGGCTTCTGTGATTTGTATCATGTAATTTAAAAAATGTCAGGAATCAGTAGTTATAAGGGAAGAAAGGTTTGGGGTTTGGTATTAAAACTTTGACGGAGACAAATATATTGTTTCAGAAATATGTTTAGCAACTTTTCCAGGAACAACACTAAACAAAAAAACCCTAACATAGTTCTGAGAATTATATTAAGGGCTAGCCCGTTATAACTTTGAAAAAGGAAGTTTCCTCGCCACAAACCAAACACATTTCTCTAAGTGTACATTCTTTCATAAATTAGAGAGATGTTCTCTACCCTGTACCCTTAGCCACCACAAGCTCAGAGAGTGAGAGGAAACAAACAAACAAACAAACAAAAAAACGAAGAAAAGAAAAACCTAACCTGCTTTACTGTCTTACTAAGAGCTTATGGTTTTCCAGAGACCTTTCTCAGGCTGCACCTACCAGGGAGCTGATGTGACTACCAGTTGCTGACGTACTTTGTATACTCCTAGAGTTGATACAAAGGCTAGACTTTCTGTGATCTCAAAGGAGAGCCATGCTCAGATCAGCTGCAAACAGGCCCCAGGGGACAAGCACTCTTGTAAACCACTGGGAGCCTTATCCTTGGATCAATAGCAACATGCAGGGACCAGATGAGCTTATTACTCTGCTTGAAGCAAACCAGAGGAGGGCTTTTCTCTACTTACTCCCATCAACCATGCCATTTTCTCATGTCTGAGCTTGTGATTTAAAGAACGGGGCCAAACTGTGCCCTGTGCCTGTGTTTATCCTGTTAGCATTAGTCTTCCACAGGGTTCCAGGCAACAAGGAAGGCTGCAGCCAGGAGGCCAGGGCTGGGAAATAAGGATCGGGTGCAGCCTCCACACAGATGAACATACATTTGAGCCTAAATGGACTGAACCAAAGAAAAACATCTAGAAATCCATCCCACGCTATATGGGAAATGGAATACACGACAAAGGTGCCATTAGGGAAAAATGTTGGGTTTCTGCCTCACACGTTAGTCAAAAACAAATCATTATAGAATTAAATATTTTAAAGTCAACATACAGTGAAAAATAATTTCAAAGTGAGGAAGGCCTTTCTAAGTAGCATACAAAAAACTCTCTAAAGGTCTGAGTTTCTTTCCCAAATCAGCAATTGGGTCTGCTTTCCGAGCACTTGCTGACTTTATCAGGACTATCTAATCTTTAAGTCCCGTCTGTCCCATCCTGCAACCCTAACCAGTCCACACGGGAAACGGGAAGACATCTCAGGATATGAGAGCAGTGCTCTCTGGGCACCCTTCTAGAAAGAACTTGGCAACACAATACAAAAGTTTAAGTTACCCCTTAGAAGTCCTAAAATAATTTTACTTAAAGTAACTGCCAAGTAACACCATGATATTGGACACTGTTCAGAAGCATTTCTTTTGCCAAAGAGACCAAAACATTTTGCTTAACATCCTATAAAAATTAGTAAAAATAAAGAATTTTTTTGAAAGTTCTCACTGGAAGTTTTTCCAAATCCTGAGCCATGAGAATTATATTCATATCACTATAGTGAAATTAATAAGATGGCCCCTTAGTAAAATATTTGAGAATAAAATTGTTAGGTGCTTTCTTTGCAATGTCCCTAGTACTGTAATTCAAGTTATCACCAACCCCAACCTCTAAGGTGAAAAACAGAATCTGTGAACACTGGTAACCTTTTTGGATTAAAGGTTATATCTTTATCTTTTTTTTTTTTTAGCTGAGCCATCCTGCTACCTATTGGCAGCTTAGCGGCAGCTCAGCTTGGGCCGGGCATCGAACCGCTGTTGCTCAGAGCTCAAACACTTTAACCAACTTAGCCACTCGGCCAGCCCTGGTTATATCTTTATCTTATAGAATTATATCTTATAGAAATCCAAGAAAAAAAATGACTGCTGTCATATGTCATTCATTACATGAAAGATATGCCCATTAATGCGGAAATTCCAACTGACAATTAAATTTGTGAACTTGTTGCAATGATGTTGCTAACCTTTTTTGATATCAGGGGGATTATCCATTATGAATTTGTACCAACTGCACAAACAGTTAACCAAGTTTACTGTTTGGAAGTGCTGAAAAGGCTGCGTGAAAAAGTTAGACGACCTGAACTTTTCGCCAACAATTCATGGCTCTTGCATCATGACAATGAACCAGGTCACAGGGAACTGTCTGTGAGGGAGTTTTTAGCCAGTAAACAAATAACCGTATTGGAACACCCTCCCTACTCACCTGATCTGGCCCCCAATGACTTCTTTCTTGGACCAAAGATAAAGGAAATATTGAAAGGAAGACATTTTGATGACATTCAGGACATCAAGGGTAATACAACCACAGCTCTGATGGCCATTCCAGAAAAAGAGTTCCAAAATTGTTTTGAAGGGTGGACTAGGTGCTGGCATCAACACATAGCTTCCCAGAGGGTGACCATAGTGATATTCATTAAGCAAAAGGTATGTAGTATTTTTTCTAGGGTAAGTTTGCAAACTTAATTGTCCGACCTCATATGTGAGATTAACTGGAAGGTCACATTCCACTTATTTAGGAAGTAGCTGATACAGAAACCAACTGTATATACTCTAGAATCCCATCCGAGGAGTAACTAGGAATAGACAAATCAACAAGTCTTTATTTGCAACAAGTTAAATCTCTCCATTTTAACTAACCACTTGGGAATAGCTGCTAAGGTCATGACACATGTCTAAAAAACTGTGAGCTGATTTTCAACAACAGATAATATATGAAAAGCCATCCCCAGCCTTTGTTAATGTAAGAGTCTAAATTTTATCCCTGGCAGAAGAGTGTGAAAGATGTCCTTTAATTTTTATTTGAAGACATTAACTAGTAAGTTTAAATAAAATTTTCATTCTGAAAAATGTTTAAACATAATGAAAAGCATGTTATAAAACTTCCTATTACTATCTACATCTTGCAAAAAAAATCATGCACAAATAGCTAGCATTTACTATACCTCTGATACTATACACTAAGCCCTTTATAAGTAGGATTTATATACAATGAAAGGCAAAATGTCATAATACACACGTCATGGGTTTGTTGTGAAAAGTAAAAAGAGTTATTATGTGAAAAATGTTTAGAACAATGTCTGGGACATTAGAAACAGTCAATAAATACTAGTTCCTAGTATTTCATTTAACCCTCAAAACAAACACCTGAGGCTTTGAGATATTAAATCACTTGCCTAACGTACATTGTCTTACTCCTGAGCCTATTGTAACTGCAGTCTTCCTGCATAGAACTAAACATTATGTTCTCTCCTGTCTCCCTTTCTCTCCCTCCTCTCTCTCTCTAGTCTACAAAAAAGAACAATTTGTAAATCAACAGCAAGAAAATGCATGCCGAGTGGTAGAAGTTCGTATTTTTATAGCTTCATTTTCCATACTTTCCACAAGTATTCGGTATCCTGTACTCTTTTAATAATCAGCTATTTTATAAAGATCTTCAAAAAACTTAAATCATGTAAGGTTTAAGAAACTTTAAGTGCCTCATTATTTACCAGCAATATCAGCAAAGATTCTTTTTTAGTAACAGTGATTATTACAGCAAATTATTCCTTTAAGTGCTAAAATGGGCCTTAGTAGATACAAAGAGTTCAAGTTGCAGCCCTCCAAAAGCTCCTAATCCTCAAGGGTCAACAGCAGAAGGATTGCTCTGAATATTATTTGGGCCATAGAATGTGGACCACAGGCTGATGGGCCCCTGCGCTGGGCAGGGGGAATCATTTTCAGCAGATGTGAGATAAATTTCATTGGGCTGTTTTAAAAGTTCTTCTTTTAGACACTGATTTACATATTATTTGGAGGCTTGAGGGAAAAGCGAATTAAGCAACTAAGCATATCATCTCATTTCAACAGAGTTCTACCTACGTCAATTGGCTAAGGAGCAGGATTCTCCGGCGCTGCTGAAAGTGACACCAGCATCTGGAAGCTGGAGCAGCTCACCTCCCCTAGATCTACTGATGGTGGCTTTGTGGGAGAGCTGGGTTTCGGACAGAGCTTGGCTTCAGGGGGAAAGAATGAAGTACATTTTTCAGGGCTACATATTCAAAATGACATAGGGTGGGAGGGAAAATGGTAGGAGGTTACTTCATACCAGCGGCCCAGAGTGAGCACATGGGGCCCCAAGCGGAGCAGAGGGGGGCTGAGGTCAGACCTCGCCACCAAGTAGGAGGCGCAGGATCCACCTGCCGCGCTGCTGGAAGGGGGCACCTTGGTCATTTCCTTTCTCCCTTTTTCTTTTCGGAGATACTAGGTTTAGAAAGAAAGATGGCGTCACTCTTATAATCACGTGACAAGTCCCAGCTCCTGACGCAGCAGCGATAGGAGCGCCTGAGTGGGAGACCACAGCTGTACATCCTTAAATGTCATGTTGGCCACCCCCTCGTGGGCGGTGAGGGGCTGTGTGTGCTCGAAGACGGAGAGCCTGACCCCGCAGTCTCAGGAAGGAGGCCAGTGAGCTCCCTGCTGCCATGCCCCACTGTAACTCTTCCCTTCATAGCTACTATCCAGCAAGAGCCTCCTATACCCAGAGTCTTTGGTCTGCTTGTTGGAAATTAACAAACAAAAAACAGGCTGTTTCTTTAAATGTCATTGAAAAGGGCCAGAGTTTTCCCCAATAGAGAAATTTAAGAGAGCTCAGGGTCTGGAGGGAGACAACCAGCTCAGGTCTGCAGTCCAACAAACACACCCTGATGGCCAACTTCTGAGCACGGTGAGGACAAGAAGAGGCAAGAAGGTTAAGTACTTTTAGGAGTAGCAAAAAGAATCTAGTCAAAGAGGATTGGCGGGGGGGGGGGGGTGAAAGAAGAAAAAAGAACAAAAGGACAAAAGAGAAAGAAAAGAAAAAATAATTTAAAACAGTAAAAAAAAAGGGAACGAATAAAAAAAGCGGNATATATATATATATATATATATATATATATATATATATATATATATATATATATATATATATAGGCTTTGGTGCACTGGCAACTTTTCTGTTTGTTTGTAGAGGGGAAGAGATACAGCTGTTTTAAACAGATGGATATGGGTGAGAGAGGAAAGTAAGAATGAGTTTGCTCTAAGTAATTATTTTCTAGAATGTAAAAGGAAGAAAACTTAAAAAGCATGGTATATTTTTATTCCTCTTCCCCCATGTCACCTAAATTAAAATTAAATTAAATAAGTGTACATATAGGTTTCCTTTCTAAGAGACTGAGAAAGGAGGGCTATCTTTGATGCTCAACTAAAGATCGGGTGAGCCCCCACAGACTCCTGGTTCCAGATAGGGAGAGAAAATGTAATTGGAAGGGAAAAAGAAGGAGAAAGCATTTTACTGTTTTAAAAAATATTTTATGAAGTAATATTATCTAGTTAGTAAAGATAGAGAATGGAAAAGGAAAACCAAAAAAAAACCCCACAAAAAAGAGCAATAAATGCATCTCCTTTGAACAAATTAATACTAATATTATTTCTTAAATCTCCATATAGTAGCCTACTGTCAAATTAGATAACATGGATTTATTTTATTATTCGAGAAAAAATTCCATATCAGGAGGCCCATATTTCAATGCAGAAAGGATTACATTATTTTTCAAGGAAAGCACATTACTCTTTGAAAAACAGAAAAGTTGACCTTGGCAAACAGTGAAATTGTTCTCTACTTGATTTCCCTTATATGCAGTGTGTGGGAGAGCACATATTTAGTGCTGCTTTGTGGCACTGTTTCAAAAGAACTCTCATTATTGTAGCCAGAAATGAGTAGAGAACATCTAGAAAATAGTTCACATTACAGTGTTGGGAAGTGATTGAATTCTTATTTCCACCCTTTATGTTAGGTAGTAAAAAACCTTTTAGAAGGAAAATCAACTAGATTTTGGTAGTAAGTAGGTACCTGCTTAATGTGTGTTTATGTTTTTCCCCTTGTTCAAGCACAGTCATTTTTTCCATAATCAAAGACAAATTAAAAAAAAAAAGAGCACTCATTCTTTGATAAAATTCTAAAATTGTGTAACTATTTCCCATTTTGTTAGGATGCTATTACCTTTTCATTCAGCTTTTTTCCAAGTGGCATTTCGATTCCTTTTATACAATTTATAATACTGTTTAATTTTGTCAAGGCAAAAATTTGTATCCTCATGTATCTCTCTGCCTTTGCCTGTGGATTAGTCAAGTCAATCTCAACAGATTTACTTATCCCAACTCTTCCATTTGTTCTTATCCTCCTGGCTCCCAATCTCACTACTATTCTTGGTATTATCATATTATATGATAGTGACATAATAATTGCAATAGAAAATATTTGTTGGATGCCAGTAACATTTTCGGAGCAATCTTTGTATGATACATCATTCCATTCTCAGCAACATCATAAATTAGGTAATACCACTGTCCATGTCCCGATGAGGAAACCAGGACTCAGAGAGATTGACTATAACTTGTCAAGGTCACAAAGCTCTTAATGCATAGAGAAGGACACTTATTTCTGATGCAGAAGGCTGACCAATCTTGCCAAGGCAACCTGCACCTGTTGTTTAGTGCCCTTCATATTTTATATTAAGGATGAAAAATTAAACCACTCCTAACCAACCAAGATTAGCTGGAGAACAGCTCTGCTGTTGGAAAAAACTAATTGAAAAACATAATGGAATTTTTCATGCTGAATGTCCTTTCCTTTTGTCACTCCCCACTCAAAATCTACTGCAAAGCTCCATCTTTTTCTATTTACTGAGAAAAAAATGAGTCAGCAAAGATTACAGGAGATTACCAAGAGATTATACGGTAAAAATGACAATGGCAAAATAGATGATGAAAGCAAAATTTTTTTCAAAATTGCAAACCAAATCTCTATTTGACTCTGTGTGTGTGTGTGTGTGTGTGTGTGTGTGTGTGTGCACGCGCGCACGCGCGTGCGCGCACACATCAAAATGTGTTATTTAATGACTGGATCAAGGTATTATGAATGGCAATGCTTCAGCTTCTATATTATCAATATGGAACATCAACAACAAATGCAACCAAAGCAATTGATACTGATTGTTTTGAGAAAAAGCATCTGATTCAAAAAATGATGAATAGCAATGCCATGAAACAGTTCACCCCCTGTGCATAGAGATCCAGCCTAGTATCTCTAAAGATAATGTGCAGTAAAGGTTTAGTAATTACCTGGCATTTCCTCTCTTTGATGGTCTCCATCTTCTGTAATTTCCTCTACCACAATTTTTAAATAAGTTTTTAAAAATGTTTATTTGGTAAAATTCCCCTCTCTTCCCCTGCCCCATAATCCCTCGCTACTAGCAAAACTCCCATGTGGCCGTTAAGATTCTTAACCAGTTTCATAGTTAGTGGCCAGGTCCTCTGAATAAAGCCCGTTCCTTAACTGTTTGGTCATTGCACCATTTAACACTTTCCTACATAAAGCGATCTACATAACAAGAAACCCAGAAGGTCTGGAATTATACCTCTTGGACAACACCACACAGGAGGAAGGTGGAGCTAGAGAAAAGCACAGGCTACTCTGCTGCCCAAACCAGGGGAGCCAGCGGGGCAGAGCCAATTAGCATCACGCCTCCATCATCCTTCTGGGCCCTTCCATTGTTCCTGCTCGTTTTGTTTGTTTGGGGTTTTAAAAATTTTATTAATTTATCTTCATTCAAATTTTACAAATTCAAAATTTTGTTTTGAGGAATACTTTTCCTAAACTAACCATATCTAGAAGAGGCCCCCCACTACAGCATTTTTGGAATCTTCATTATGTCACCAACCCCAGAAAAAGCTGCCAAAGCATCCACATGATCCTTATTTAACAGAACCGAAGGGCGGCGGTGGTGGTGGTGTTGGAACCTAAACCTGAAAGTAGAAAAGGAGCTAAAAATATAGAAATAAAACCCATCGTCCTCAGAGCAATGTGTCTTTTCTTCTTCCAGATCAATTGATTCTCCTCTCCCTCTCTCCCTGTCTTCTTCTGTCTCAACTCACATACCACAGATCCTCTCCTGGGTTGCCATAAGCACTTATTTTGTACTTACCTCTCACCAAGCACCTTGCTAGAACTGGGGAACTTAGGATGGATAGGACAAATAAGTCCAGCCTAAGGAATTCAAGTCAAGAAGATAAGACAAATTGCTACAAAGCAGTGTGATAAGTGCCGTAATGGCTGGCGGGGGCAGGAGCTACACGGAGGCCCTAACTTTCCAGAGGATCCGGTAGCCTTCCTGAGGGTAAATGCTTAAAGGAGACGGGAAGAGCAAACACAGGTAGACAGGAGAACAGGTCCAAATACATGAGCTCAGAGCAAATATCAACATGAAGGGAGCAGGGTGACTACCCAAAAAAGCCTAATAATTTTATAAATACAGAAAATTGAACTGGATAATTAAATATGAATTGAGCTTGGAGGCAGCATGAGAAATCAGGGAGAAGTCAGTGTCTACTAAAAGCTTTTACAGGAGTGTATTTACCAGAATGGCTTTTTTTGCATCATGAGCATTACCTGTTCTAAGTAGACTGCTTTAAAGGGATATGGCAGATGGGTCATCTTCTCCATTTGAAAAAGAAATTCAAGAACAGGTGTTGCTTTATACTTGCTCCCCAGTGACAGAGTTTGCAACAACCATAAAATTCTGCAAACTTTACTCGTTACTAGTGACGTCAAGGCCACCTGTATACTTTCTTGTTGCCTTAACAATTACACAATCTATAACAATTATCTCTAAAAGACAAAGGATGTGTGTGTGTGTGTGTGAGAGAGAGAGAAAGAGAGAGAGAGAGAGAGAGAGAGAGAGAGAGAGAGAGAGAGAGAGAGAGAGAAAGTGTTAAAATTATAGTTTTAGATCTATTGTCAAGCTTTAAAGCTATTGAAAGTCAGCTTTTTTTTCCCCCCTGATAATATACCGGGGGTGCCAAAAAAATGTATATACATGACGTGTATTCATCTTTTGTTATCAGTATATATTGAGTATTACAATTTTAATAGTTTTTTTCTTTTCTTTGGCACCCTCTGTAGATTAACTTCTCTAAATGATTTGATTTAATACCTTTAACAAGAAAATAAGACCATATGAATCCTTCATAATAAAGAAAAAAAATTCAAATTTATTCTATACTTTTTTTATTTTTGCCTGAGTAAAAATTAGCTTGCAAAAACTCTTCAGAAAATTCATTTTTTGGCCTTAAATGCACATTTTTAGCTCATATTAATTATAGGGCACTAGCTACTAAAATCCTATTCATTCTCAGTAGAACTACTTAAAAATTGAGGATTAAGAATTTGGATCTCGAATCAACATTGCAACTACCCATGCTGTACAAGTGATGTGTGGGCTGGGGGGTGGGGGGNGGTGGGGGGTGGGAGGGGATTTGTTTGCTAACAACCTATACAGGTAAATATTATAAACATTTTAGATTAAGTGCTAGTAACTGCTTGGTTTTGTTTCTCATCTAGTAATACAATTTGCAAATTTATTTTGTCCAAAGGATTGAACATTGGCCAGGCTCTTTTAGCTAATAATGGCATTACTTGACTAAGGATACAGATTTTTACTGAGTTAAGTAAGATTATAGCTTTAGACTAAGTTTCAACTATGTAAGAGTATATCAGTTTTGTGTTTCTGAAAATCATCACTGTAAATCACATAAATGGAAATGTCTGTAGACATATGTAAGTAAAGGAAAACATTCTTAATTCCTTTTCCTGTGATGATGTATATACATGAGCTATGCTATACATTCCTTGAGGATCAGTGTTGTGTTAAATGTAGTATACTATAGAGAGAATAAAAGACATTGGAAATGACATAGGTTTAAGTTCCTTTGACTAATTCCGCTGGGATTCTTCGAGTGCTTGGAAGGGGAGGAGGTTGAAAGCAAGAATAGAAAGGGGACAGATATTAGTGCCTGTTGTAATTACTATGTTCCCCATGGCCTGAAATGCTAAAAATGAATGTTTCCCCTATTACAGGGATATAAACCTTTCTCACTGCAAAGCTATTAGCATTTATAATGCACATGTCTGGAAATCATGCCTTCTTTGTCATTCTTTTGAGAACTTTAGGGACCTGGATTGTTGTATAGCCCTACATTACAGCCAGTGCATAATTTGTAGTCCTCTTGTTCTCCAGCATATTTAAGAAAATCAGCTTAAGCAATTTTCCTCATATTTAATGGTTCAGTCTTCTCCAACAAATTTAAATGTTTGCACTGTCTTAACTATGGGAATAAAATTGCTATACAATTTACAAAGGAGAAGACACATTAATATACTTCATCAAGTGCCGGTAGTTCTATCAACAAGATAATTTAAAAATGTAATTCTAGGAATTTTAATGTAATATTTCTTTAAAAAGAAATAAACAAGCTTCTCAGAAGTCAAAATATATATAAACTCTTGGTCTACTTACACCATTCCAGTGTATGTAAAGTCACAAGAAAATGGATGGCATTAATGCGTACCTTTTGTACAAACATATTTCCTCTTGTATTTTGAGGACAAAAATTGTACCTTAACACACCCTACATCTTTTCTCTAATTTCAGTTCTTTCACTGCAAAGGTAGAATAAAACAAGAAATGTTACTTCCCTTATTCAGTTTTAGTTTAATCTATGTCAATTTAGCATATTTTAAATAGTATATAATTTTTAAAAATAAAAGGACCATTCTAATGTTAATTTGGATCAATCTTCCAAACATATGATTCTAGGTTTCTGAAAGGGGCCCTCTTGAGGGGGCTTTTAAAAAGTGAACAAAAAAGCACCCTGAGGCAGCCCAATTCACATTTAACCTACTTACATGAAAAAAGAACTGCTTTGGTTAAGAATAAACTTCCACAAGCTCAGGTTCAAGCGAAACAGGCCAGCATATTAGTGAGGAAATGAGACAGCAAATAGTAACTCCTTTCATACTAGTAAAAGAATACTGTATTTATTTAAAACATTTGGCAGAAATTCTTATTTTAATTAAATTACATTTACTGAAATAACATTTTCATAATTAAAAAAATAACCCGTTTCTCCCAAAGAGCTAGCAAAAAATAATCACAGTAACTTAAAAAGGGCAAAGGAGTAATGTGATTGTTACAATAAATGTGACTAATTTGGATTACAATTGCGCATTAGTTTGGTGGTTTTCAGTGATTCAGAAGCCATTATTATCCTCTGTTGCCATATAAAGTTAATACATAGTAGATAGCAAGTTTTGTTATTTATGATTTTTAGAGGAAGTAATTTAGTACAAGTTTCATATCATATTTTTATTACTTGTGAAGGGGTTCAGAACAGCCCTCCCCCCAACCCCCAAGATGGGCCATTTTGGCATGTGAATTATTTTGAGCTGAAGACAATTGAAACCCTGAGGGCACAGGAGAAACTTCTATCCCTCCCTCAACTACCTAGGAAAATCTAAATTTGGGGCCTTGCCCATAATAAGAGTTATCACCGTAAGAGTTATCACCAGAAATAACTTTTTATGACCTATCTATAGGGCGGGCAAACTTCCAGTGACTGAACACCTGCTCTCTTCTTATCGTCCTGCAATGACTTTCCTCCCCTCTGAAGCCCCAGGCACCTTATCTCATCCTTAGCTCAGGACAAGCCAACCATATATGCTTCATTTTCCCTTCTGTCCTGGAAACTCTCCTATATGTGGGGTCTCTGACTCTCTCATGTAAGTGGGGGTTCCCATACATACACAGGCAATTAAATTTGGTTATTTTCTCTTGTTAATCTGTCCCCTGTTGATTTGATTATTAGATGAGCTGGAGGAACTTAGAAGGGCAGAGGTAAACCAGTTCCTCTCCCACACTTGCATATTAGAATCCTAGAATATTAATTTTAATCAAATTAAAGATATCATAATAAGACCTCTTCCTTTTACAAATGAGGAAACTCAGTCCAGAAAAGTTCAATGACTTGTTCTTAACCATTTAGCTAGTTAGAAGTAGTTCTGACCTCAGTGGCTTTCTGCTGCACAACTCTGTCCCAGAGCCAAACATTTATACCATCATAGATGACAGAAGGAAAACAGAGAGAAAACAGCGTACCATCTATATGGCTATGGTAGAAACAAAATTCCATTCCCAGCTAAGTTTCAGTTTCTTTCACTCCTGTTTCCTTCCTTCTAAAAGTCCACAAGAAAACCAACGTTCATGTTCTGGGGAGAAATTTAAAAATGCCAAATATTCAGGTTAAGGCCCACATACTGACAAAATCAATCAATGAGTGAATAATATGTTTCCATGATTTACCAATGACAGCTTGAGTGAGAAAAAGCTTTTTCACAAAAAAATTTTTTTGAATGCTGGAGTGCTCCAAATAGACAAAAGCTAACCAACTTAATCAAGTGATCAGCCCTAGCCATGGAAGTTACACAGGAAAAAGGAGGAACATTTAAATGAGGAGGGACAGTATACCAAGCCATGGGGAACATGGACCCACCTTTCTTCTTCCTGGATATTGCTGAATGCTGGTCTTGTAAAGAGTGAAAAACATCATGTGACATAGCCGTGCCAAATAAAGTTTCTACCACTCAGAAGAGGACTTACAATAGTTCCAGGCATGTGCTGCTGGATAATTTATGAGGAAATATGTCCTGCTTAAAGCCTAGACGAGTAGGAAGTTTGCTACACTCGTACAAAAGGAACACCAGTGAGGTGACCCTTCTCCATGACCAGGTCAAACCAAAGTACAAACGAATGAAACTACCCAACAACAGTTGCTTTTTGAGAACAGATTAATAATGCCATATTAAAGAGTTACAATCTTAACTAGTTGCAGTACAAAACTCAAGTAACAAATACAAGTTAAATCTCATAATACTGAATATTTGTCATGATGACTACTTACATAGTGCAACTCCTGTTCTTTACTAATTATGGATTGCTGCCATTCCCTCTCAAATTATATGTCTCACACCTCAATTAAATAGATCCTACAAATTCTTTGCATTGCAAAACTTCCCCCAAATTCTTTCAGTAACAATCTGTTACTTTTTCTGCTCTGTGTAATGCTGAATTGAACCATAGTATGAAGGCCATTTCAACTCAGAGGCCCAAGCTACTGTTAGGAAAAAACAAACAAACAAAAATTCCCCCAAAGAGTCTAATTTGCAAATTAATTTCCTTGTTTGCTGTCAGTTATTCTCAACTTACAAGCTTGCAGGTCAAGCTTATTATGACCGAAAGCTCATTATGACTAAAATGCAAGAAAAATTAATGTTAATAAAAATAATGCACTACATTTCATAGGCTTGAACCCAAATTGGCAAACACACAAATATTATGTAAACTATGCTCCACAGATCACTAATGTGCCTGGAAATATTAATAGATGTTGGGGTGGAGGTGAAGAAGGCTTCAAGAAATACTGAGTTAAATCAAGCTGAACTTGTACCTTTTCTGCAGACCCTCTTAGTTCCTCTTCATATCCCTGCAAACTCAGATGAAAGGGGGTTTGGTATGCTATCATTTTCTAACCCTATTTAAGCATAGAAAACCAAATTCTCTAGAATTCCTTTTCATTTATGGAAAAAAAAATCTTAAAGATGTAGCTGATGTTCCCATTTAAAACTCCAGCAATCATAAACACAACACATTATTACACCTAAACACATCCCCTCCTCCCAAACGCATTGTGGAAAACCGGAGTTTCCACAAGTGCAGATGGCTGAAAGCTATTCTTTGTAAATGGTGGCGACAGGAATTCATCCAAGGCTCAGGCTCTTTCCCTTACAAAAAACCCAGAAACACTTATCTTTTATTAACAACTCCATCCCAGATTAGAACTGTGGGCACAAATTTAAAAAACTGAAGACTTTATTTTACCCATTTAATTTGCATATCTGACACACTAAACATTTTTCCTACATTTTTCTCTGATGGTAGAAGTATGGCGATTCAAGTGATCCAGGGAGAAGTAATGAGGGATACCCTGAGGGAGAGAAAACAGCAAAGGAAATAGGGGTGGTCAACAGGAGAGAGAATGAGTTTAAGAACAGAAACTTATTAGCAATCCATTGGATGTAGAGAATAATCAAGAGAACAATCTACAATCCCTCCTACGGTTTTGGCTTGGGTGACCCAGCAATTGGTACAATTCCCCACTTTAGAGATTAGAGCAAAGAAACAAGCAAGATTGGGAGCAAAGGTGTGATTTTTCAACCTCTTGATTTTAAGATGCAGAATATTTAATTACGGATAGCTGAGCGGCAATTGAAAATAGAGATTTAGAAATGAGTTGAGAAATCCACTGAAGATATAAGACATCAGTGTATGGATAGTGATTGAAGCCATTTGTTTGGGATCAATCACCCTAGAAAACCATGTTTATAGAAAAGAGGTTCCAAGATGAGCCCTGTGGAATGCTAGCAGTGATGACACAAGCTCTTAATCACACCATTCACAAGCTCAGCACACTCCAACCTGAGACGTCTCCAAAACAGACCACATTTTCAGTGAACTGAAAAGCACACTAGCTCATAAATCTAGGAGGGCCACAGAAGAGGAGGAATATGTGAAGAAACAGCCAGAAAGTTACCCAAAAAAAACCAAAACCAGGATATATTGTACAGTGAGTCAGATACTAAGGAGAAAAAAATTGACAAAGAGAAGTGTCCAGTGGATTTGGCAACGTGGAAAGCATATGGACCTTTAAGAGTGATAAGGCCCTGAGAAACATGCAGGGAGATGGAGTCAAAACAAATGAAGATAGTGTGTCACATAAGCAGACTGACCTTTCAAAAAGCTTGGCTGCAGATAGAAGACAAAAATCAAAAGCTTAAGAGCAACTTGGGTTGAAGCATTTGTATTTTCAAGATGGAAGAGACATGAGCATGTTCAGAACACAGGGAGACTCAAGATGAAGACATAGGAGAAAGATGGATCAAGAGAGGCTGACTAGTGGCCACAGACAGGTTTTTAGATGTGATGACTAGAAGGAAATATTTGTTCACTTAGAGATCTCTATTTTCTTTTGAAGTGCATTTCAAGGTCATCTTCTGAAAATGATACGGTAAGTGGGATAGCAAGTTTGAAAAAGAGGTAAAAATATCCCATGACGGGGATGGGTGAGGTGACCAATACTGTCACATGATTGTATCCTAAACAAAAGTAATTTAAAAAAATCCCTGTAAGGTACAGAATATTAATCACAGATAAAGCTAGAAATATCTTCCAAAATGAGAAAACAGTGCTTCTGATTTTTCAGATAGGGATTGCATCTACAGAAGAGAATGGTTACGGGCTACATTATAAATTACAGTTTGGTGGACATATTTTTTGCTTTTGTTCTTCCATCCACAACAATCATAAAAAGTCCCCAGACCCGGGGAGGGTATCGAGGGTAAGGCAAGTTTAGCATCTGGTTCACTGAGATTCCATTTAAAAAAAAAAGGCGGGAGTAAGGAAGAGTGGGGATTGGAGGGTAGCTTGGGGTGGGGAGGGGTGAGTTGGAGCAGAAGGAAAGTCTCAGAATACCCAAATTCCGTTCACACTTGTGTTGACCCACTCGCCATCTTTTTTATATGCCAGAAAGCACCAGCCAACTACTTAGGTCTTAGGAACTGAACAAGTTTACAAAGTTTCATATGGAATACTCTTCACTCAGGATAGTTTTCCCCCTCAGATATCAATCCCCAGAGAAGAAAAGGCTCCTGTATTAATTAACAGCTCAATTATCAAATTCTAATGGTAGCTGGCCATAGTTATGTTTTAATTTCAAGAAGCATTGCATGTAAAAATAAAAGAATTTCTGGAGAAAGTATTGCAGAAAAATTAAAACAGATTAATTTTAGACTTATGAGACAGCCAAACTTCCATGTACATTTTTTTTGGTTACAGTGCCTTGAAGTGTTAAATTATGGTTGTGTCCACAAAAGCAAAATTGAAAAGAAACACGAACAATTGCCTGTGAACTTCCTCTAGGTAAGCTGGTTTTGACCACAGGTGGCTACGAGGATTTATGGCATAGACATTCATTCTTTTGGATATTGGTCTATAGCCACTCATTGGGTAGTTCAAATTACTGGCTCTGTCATCCTGTGATCCAGCCACTTAGAGCTACGGCCAAAGAAGTTAAACCTAGAGAAATTAGGAAGTTAAAACAAAATTCTAAATTGTTCTAAATTTTCTGTTCTATTTTCTTAACTCTGAATGTTTTTCCTTTGGAAAGAGTATTATAGAATACTCTTATAATTTTATCAATTGATCAAAAGTAAAAAAAATAAATATAAAGTTAAAATGATATCAAGGAGATCACCTTTTAAGTTCTTTAAAGGCCTGAGGTGCTTCTGATTTCCTTGTATTCTCCCTCTCCGTCCCTCAGCCTCCCCAGGGACCAGCAGATGGCACATTATAGGTGTTCAGGTAAATGCTATATGAGCTGAAACCCATTGTAGTTCAAGTACATGGTTGTTTGTTTGCTTTTTTAATTTGTGACTATATAAACAAACACATCAACATGCTAACCAAAAAACAAATAAGACTTTTACATTTTAACCAATGTAAGAATGCCAGTTTTGATTGTATCCTTCCTTGATCACCAAGGCATTCTGACATAGACACAGCAGAAAGAGGAAAAAAAAAAAGGTCTTTTTGCAATAATGTCTATAAATATATTGCCCGGTATGTAGAAACACTGCTGAATTTCTTTTTCTTATCACTGGTGTTTTGCCACTGCTGGACGGCAGTAAATCAGTGACATCATCATATCCCAATTATGCGGGAAGGGTCCTACTCAAGAATAAGAGCTAAGTAAACTGCCTTATGTAGAGGACTTTTTTTTTAATTAATATTTTTAGGGACATAAGCAAAATATGCTAATAATCAGCAAGTTCCATAGTAATGAATTAAAGAATGAGTTGTTTGTATCTTGCCCTGAACACAGCCACATAGCATATCACAGAAAATTTGAAACTACAGGGAATCTTTTTAGACCGTGAGACTATCTTTTGCAGCTGTAATGTCTTATATTGGGAAGTGCGACCAAGCATGCATGTCATTTATCAGTTATAGTATTTCTAATTCTTCCATTTATTATATCACACCTATTTCAAGTGCCATAAGTCTAATAATGCTTTTAATAGAGCAAAATCTGTTATTTATAATATATATGAGATGGTAATAATTTCATTTTCTATTTATATTTTCACTGAAATTTAAAAATATATTTTTATATTGCTCAGCATTATTAAAAATTGTTTTCATACACCGATACTTGTGATTTTGACTAAAAGTAATTAACCTAATTAATACCAAATATATGGCAGGGAAGCTATTTACAAATAATTTTACAAATACATTATTCTCCCACATTTTGGCTCTCTTCCAAATGGCTAAAAAGTTTAAGGTTGAATGAAAAGTTAAGGCATACCACATGCACTTTTTTATGGGTTTCTTATACTTATGCAATGATAAAATGGAGTTGAATCTCTAAACTAAAGATACAAAAACTAACAAAAACCCACTTGACTGATCCTACCTGGGAACATGCAAGTCTCTATGCATGCTTTTGCTTATCGTCTTAGAACAGATTAGAAAAATCTCAAATCAGCATTACATGAAGTTTGTTAGATGCTATGACATTATAAACTCTGCATTTTATTAAATATCCCTTTACTAGGCCCTAGAAACCATCAGGAAAACCTCAAAAAATGAATAAAAACAATAGCAACAGCAGATACCCAAAACTTTATTGAGCAAAACCACACTAAATATATTGTTTGAAACCAAATAGCTATTGGGATTGGAAGGGGTGTGGGGATCATAGCTATAGTATTCAGGGAGCAATTTATTTTGAGGCCAGCACAGACAGTAGAATATTTTTTATCTTAGTTTTTCTATCATAGAATTTGAGTCCTTAAGACATTATCCTTGGAAGGTATCCCAAAAAACTAAACACAGATCTCTGCTAGAGAAGAATGTGCATGGTCTCCATAAATCTAGTTAATGAAAATCAAGACAAGTCTTCCCGTGGTCAGATTTGGAAGACCTGACTTAAACAATAAGTGTTTCATCCAGAAATGACATAATATAATATATTCTGTTTGTCCCCTGCCCTCCAGATGGCCCCAAAATACACTCATGAGTTGTGACCAGGCACTCCCTTCAAGACCCCTCACCTAGGTAACATGGATCCAAAGTGGCTTGTAGATATTATTATGCAAATATAAAGCATTAATTTTCAAAGTTCATAAAACATTCTCCTATTTTGCCATTGTTCTTGATATTTACATGTTTTGCTTTTCTTTTTAAGCTTGCATTGTCTGGATAACAATTTTATTTCTCCACTTTGATCCACGGCAATAATCACTGCCATAGAAATAGTTAATCTTGGGCAAGTTACTTCACCTCTCAATAAATCTGTCTTCAAATATGCCATATATATCAGTTCTCTGAACAAATATCGATGAAATTTCTATTGAAGACAGGCAAAGAACTTGCGTTCTCCGCTAATATTGCTATCCAAGTGCTCATAGGGTGGGTGCATCAGAAATACGAGAAAGGTTCCATGTCACACATCGCTCCTGGTACGGCAATTTCTGTCAAATAAAAACATCATGGTGTGTCCTCATCCACCTTATTAATCAGATCTGGCACCATGCAACTTCTGGCTCTTCCCCAAAGTCAAAATGACCGTGAAAGGTAAATGTTTTGAATCGATTCAGGACACTGATACAGCCATGACAGCACAAATGAAGACACTCACTAAAGAGGACTCCCAGAACTGCTTCGAAAGTGACAGGAATGTTGGGATAAGTGTGTTCGAAGCGAGGGGAGTATTTTGAGAGGGATTAATGGCAATGTGTCTTTTACTGTAATAATTTTTTTTATTTAAACATTCACTGTATTTTGTGATCACACCTCATATACTGATACCTAACTAGTAGCTGTACTTCCTACATTTGCATTTCTTTTTTTAAAAAGATTTTATTGGGGAATTGGGGTAGGGGAACAACCTTGGGGAATCGGGGAAGGGGAACAGACAAGTTGCTGTCCTTTTGTCCTTCAGTCTAGTTGTGGAGGACGTTGCTTCACTGGCCCATGTTGGTATTATCACTATGCTCTTCCTGGGTGAGGCAGTTGCTCGCCGGCCACTGGATGGCCGCTCACAGTGGCTCTTGGCAGCTCACGCCGGCTGCCAGCCACTCACGGTAGCTTACACAGCCCTGCGCCTTTGCCGGCGACTCACGGCAGCCCAGCTCCAGGTTGAGGTCGAGCTGTTGTTCACCATCTTAGCTGTAGAGGGCGCAGCATCACTGGCCCTCATGTGGGATCTGAACTGGGGCCCTGAAGCTCAGAGCTGGTGTCCCAAGCCAACTCTTAACCAACGCGCCACTCTGCCAGCCCTACATTTGCATTTCTTAGCAAATCATTAAATATTTGTAGAACAGAGAAAAAGTAGCAGGTGAAGAGTGAAACACCTTCCTAGTAAGAAAACTGATCATCAGTCAAGCAATAAATATTGAATTAACATTTATCTACCATGTATCCTGCAAGATATCCAAATGGATACCTTTTCATCTAGATGAAAAATGTCTGGCCCCTAAGAGCTGAACCTCATTGTTGAGACATTATTTATTCATGAAAATGATAACGTGATAATGAAATATAGCTTGAAAATTGTGTAATATTAAGTACTAAAATATAGTTGACTGCTTCTGAATATGACAGAGATTGAAATTAGAGAAAAGGCAAGGTGAACTGGGAGCAGGAAGTGATTAGAAGGAAGAGGTGGCCCTTGTGTCTGTGCTTCATAGGAAACAAAGAATGTGGCTTAAGCACGAGCATTTGAGCTGAGAGAGTGGCACGGAAAAGACTGAGACGTGACAGGTCCAATGCTCGGACAGCACGAGGTTCCAGGCCCTTGGAAACAGAGGCCCAGAGCATCATGAGAAGTCCACACAAGGTTTAAGGTTTAATGGAAGAGAAAGTAAGCAGCCGCTAGAGGAATGAGAAACTGAATTGTGACTAAGGAAGGTCACACTCTCCATTGGTCTGTTATGAGTAAGCAGAACTGAAGGCAGCAGATTAAAGCTCTCCTGGTGACACAGCTGTGAGATGGCACTGGTGAAAACAGGAATTCGAGCACAATCCAAGACAAATGGACAATATTTATTGATACGAGGAAGAAAAGAGTGCAAAGAAGAGGTCCAGGGGCCAGCCGAGTGGCGCATTGGTTAAGAGCTTGCTTGGGACGCCAGCTCTGAGCAGCAGGGCCTCGGTTCAGATCCCACATATGAGGGCCAGTGACACCGCCCTCTACAGCTAAGATGCTGAACAACAGCTCAACCTGGAGCTGGGCTGCTGTGAGTCGCCGGCGACGGCGTAGGCTGCAGCCCCTGTTGCAGTGGGTTGCCATGGGCTACAGTGTGTAGCCAGCAGCCAGCGTGAGCGGCCAGCAGCCAGCGTGAGCAGCCAGCAGCCAGCATGAGCGGCCGTCCAGAAGCCGGTGACTGATCTGCCTCGCCTGGAAAGAGCGCAATGTTGGTGCCAACTTGGGCCAGTGAAGCAACGTCCTCCACAACTAGACTGAAGAATAAAAGGACAGCAACTTCTCTGCTCTCCTTCCCCCAATTCCCCAATAAAAATCTTTAAAAAAAAAACAAAAAAGAAGAGGTCCAGGTTTTTACCTTGAGGGACCAGAAGAACAAAGACAATAATGGAAAAAATGGTGAAAGGGAGATAGTTGATAAGTTTGACTTTAGACATGCTGGCCTGAAAACATCTGTAAATACAAAACTGAAGAATCATAGGATTTGAAGTCTATTGATGCTAATTTTTAGTCAGCAGAGTCAGAGCTAAAACCATGACAACAGATATGCCCAGTAAAGTATTAACGGCAAAGAGAGAAGGCAGCAGTTTAAGGGTGACAGACTCTCCTCAACCAAACGTTGAGAGTCCTCCGAGCCCTCTTCTCAACTATGCCTCAATCTCAGGCTTCCATGTCCATGTTGCACTGTTCACTTTTAGCAAGAATGCTGCTAAGCCAGTTTAGACAGAATCCCCCCCACCCTCAATATCTGATCAAATTCCTCATTGCCCCACCATCCCACCCTTAATATCTGATCTGATCGCCCTGGCCTGCCTCCAGTAAGAATCCTGTTAGGTCAGTTTAGCCAGGATTTTCCCTACTTTTAGTAATTACCCTTAATAATTTTCCATCCACCCATCTCTCCTCCAAACTAGCTCTTGACTATAAATCCCTCCTTATTCTTGTTGTGTTCAGAATTCAGCCTGATCTTTCTCCCCTACTGCAATAGTCTTGACACCACCTATTGCAATACCCTTGAATACAGTCTTCCTTATAATTTTGACAAGTTTCAGAATAATTTTTTCTTCAACAAGGGTCGAGTTAAATGGCTTGCCCATCATGAAAGGGGCAGGAGGGGTCCATGTAAAGGGGAGAGAGAAGAAGGCTTCAGAGCGCAGGAGGGCTGAGAGAGTAAGGCACTGTACCCAGTGAGAAGAATCATTCAAAGAGAGGGGCCTGCACTGTACCACACATATCCAAGAGAAGCCAGGAAGGATAAAAATGACTTAGCTGGAAGAATTCAATACTTGTCTCTGAGCAAGCATACTACTAGTAAGAAGGCTGAAGTGAAAGTCACACTGCAAGGGGTTGATGAGGAAAAGCTACTGAAGAAGTGAAAATCACAGTCATTCAGCAAAGCAAACTAAGATAAAATAGCCAATGATATAGGAGCTTCTCACTACAGGGAAATATCAGAGACAAGGACGAGAATATGGGATGATGCTTCTTAACTCTGGCTTTGCCTATAGTGCTGAAAAATGAATTTTCACACTGGGGAAACTGGAGTCGAATCAAACATAACTACTTGCTTTCCAAAAAGGAATTCCTAATAATATAAAATAGATAACCTTGATATCATGTTAAACTAAACACATATGCTTTTGGCCTCTTCCTACTTGGAAATTTCTATTCCTTAGAGGGGTAAAAATATACAGGGTGATTAATATAATGGTTATTTTTCATGCTGGTAATTTTTTGCTATCAGAGTAGTTAATTGTTATAAATAAATAATCTCTCATGTAGGTTTCAAGTGAAAAACAATATTGCTATTCAAAAAAGATACTCTTTCCCTTAGGTATCATAGGTCAAATCTTTTTAGCACCCCATATGCCAGCCCCACATTTAATTATACTCTGCCTTATACTCTTTTCTAGCTATATCATATGTGGTCTCTCCAAATACTCAAAGTCTAACATAGTCTAATAATAAAAACAACAACCATGACACTGTAAGTAGCAATACTAGGATATTATTTGTGTTGCACTTTACAAAGCAATTTCACATATATTATCTTGCAATTTAACCCTCACCACAATCCAAAAAGCCAGTAAGTATTTTCTCATTTTCCCTGGCAAATAGAAGGCAGAAAGAGTGAGAATGGGTTGGGCCCGCAGAGCTCACGCAGGGCCTGTGTTCCCGGAAGAATTTGAGGCCAGGGTATCTGAACCCCACTGACTGCACCAGCAGCCATGGTCTGGGGTGAATGGCTCTGAGGAACTGTACTGCACTCATAGATGACCACTTTCTCTGAAGTTGTAAATGTTGCCCTGTATTTTAAAGTCCATAACCAGGGGAGTACTAGATCTGAATCTTTGCTCTGAATATCTGTTCTGCCAATGGGCACACTATTTCCTAACACGGTTTCAGATGCCCCATGTCTATGTTGCGACTCCAACTCCCCAATGCCCTGTAAGCTTCTGCAGAAATATTTCACCTGTTATTTAGAACTCATGAAAATTTAAAGTGTCTCCTTTAGTTCTTCATCATAAAGTCTGCAGGAAAGAGGCTATTTCACTTCTAAAATGGGACACGACCAGCACGATGCTTGGTACCCAAGAATGTGTGTCTCGCTGCTCTGGTCCCTGGGTCTCTGACGTCCCTCTTCTAGGGCTCCCTGAAAGAGGCAGCATAGACTTGCTATTAGTCTGGCACAAAAACTGCTCCTGCACACAGTCCCTTCTGGTGGGAGTCGAAATTTCCAGGTAGCTTTGATAAAAGACTAACACTTTTCCAGACTAACAGCCTGAACAATTGACATTTTATTTACATAGTTGATACTGAATGAAGTTCAATACTTATTGATTCTTGCTTGTTTGCTAAAGGCTATGATGTAGAAAATGTGCTGTTAAAAAGGAAATTTACTTATTGGACTATAAAGACTAGAGGCCGTTGAACGTCTGGCAACTCTTTATACGGAACAGTCATTTAGGCCCCCTAATTTATGGTAAGACAAATGTTAAACATAAGAAGAATCATAAAGCCTAATTCTACTTGTGCTGTAGCCCAAGCTTGGGGACAGGAAGAGTTTCATGGGCCAGTTTATGAACTCTATGACAGAACAGGGATGACAAGCAAGTGCCTCAAGCAGCCACCATCTCATCTCTGCAGCCCTAGGGGAAGGTCTATCAGGCATCGCTCTCCCCCACAGAGCCTGGGACAGCAGCCCTACCCACTGGTCGGAGTTCACCTGTGGGTTGGTGGAAATGATACATCTTTACACGCTGTGGCAGGTTTTCAAATGGGAGGAATTTGATTCTGTATAGAAAGGGGAGTTTTCAGGTTAATTCACAATTCAGGATCACAGCACAAATGAGTTGAGAGTGAAAAACATTTAGGTATGGCTCCCACGCAAGATTCCTGCACTCCCTAAGCAACGCCCCCTCATTTACTTAAGGCTTCCTATATTTCAGCTGTTCTGCAACAGAGGAGGCACTCCATGCGGCTATGGTGGCGTTAAGTTTCACATTCTGATTGCGCATTCAGAGCATCATTCAGGACCTCTGAGAAGTAGCGCCTGAAAAAGTGTCTTTACGTGACGTCTAAGAAAAGCAGACTAAAACACCTCTGAAGGTATTGATCATGTTACTTGGGAAAGCTCTAATAACTGCGACTCGTCAGGGCAGGATGAAGCACTAGCTTCCTCTGGCATCATGTTCAAAGCAATGGCGAAGGAGTGGATAAAATTAAGGTGAAGGGCTAGCAGGTAACTCCATCCTGTTTTAAAAAGCCATAGATAACTGACAATGGGAATTATTTGAAAAAAGCCAATACTGCATGGCAGACTTTCCGCGGCTATTGTAATACTATATCTTCAACCAAAAAAAAAAAAATGTGTATGTATGCCTTTCCATTTTCCCATAATTTAAATTGGATCATTAAGTAGTTATAAAGGGGAGAAAAGATAAAATTATTTTACCTTGAGCCATAATAATCAATGAGAGATCTGTTCTAAATTGGTTCTCTGATCTGAATGTTTCCAGCCAACGAAAGCAGTGATTTAACTCATTCTGACTTATCTGAGAAGAGTTTTGTAAAACTGCAGCACCATATTTTAGTGGAGTTCTAATCTTCCCTACTCTTGTTAATACCATTTGATAGGCCCATAACTAGTGATTTTTGGATATTAGTAAGTTTATTTTGTAACATTTGTTATTTGTTTGGTTTGGTTTTAATTTGGAAAGGATTTATATTCTTTTCTTTTTCTTTTTTTCTTTTTCCAAATTAGAGGAGAACCACTAATGCCTTAAAAGTCTGCTTTCGAAGAGTGTCTTCCACAGAGAATCAGTGAATTGAAAGCATCCCTTTTCAGTGGGTTATTTTGTCCAAACCCTGTGTCTGAGGTCCTTAAAGCCATGAGATGAGAGGTTTCCTCAGTCACATAGCACTGTGAAATCTACTTAAAATCAACACTGGTGGTTTGCTTGCAAACAGTATGTTTAGACAGCTATTATTACCTTAAAATATATTCATGGACATGAACTTCAATTAAAATTAATTAATGAATGCCTATATCCCACATACATTAAACACATGTTTACTTAATGCCCTCTGGGTATGAGCACAAGGCTCATTGTTAAAGGGATTGGAAAATGAACAAGATATGGATTTTTCCCTAAAGGAAAAAGGAAGCTAAAATTTATGGTACACCTACCCTACCTAGACTGTATCTTCATTACAACTACAATTGTCCTTAAGAATAATGTTGAGAGTTTTGTCAGCTAAGGGATAAAATGGCCTTTCAGTTTTCTCTCAGTATATCTTCATTTGTGTATCTCCACACTTGTGGATTTGTGTTATTTCTCTGTAGATTAATGGGAGAAGGAAGCTGTGTCCTGCATCCCTCCCCTTCCTTTATTCTGAAATTAAGGAGGAAAAGAACCTCACATTCATCTCATTCATCTAATTTCATTTCTCCCTACCCAACCCCCTTCGACATTTTTGTAAAGAATTCAGTCAGTCAGAGATTTCCACTGAAGAGGCTATTTCTGGACCTGCACTGCTGCAGACGGGGGTGGGGGAGTGTGGGTAGGCAGAGAAAACCTGACTCCAAGGACAGGCTTTCCTTTGTACCTCAATGGACAATCAACAGACTAACTTAGGAAAGGAATTCCAAGTATAGTTGTCTTAATAGGCTAAAATTTGAAAGGGGTGGGGGTGGGGGTGGGGGTGGGACAGAGGAAAGAAGGAACTGAAAGGGAAGGAGAGACGCTAGAAGCGGCTACATGAATGTACTTTGTAAACTCTTCCTCCTGGAACTTACATCTTATTATAATATCTATTTAAGCAATATTTCAAATCACTATTTAAATGCTTGCTGTCTCTATTTTAAATCCTCTTCAGTTCCATATATCGTGGGGGGAAGGGGACCTTAACAATCAAACAGTCCTCCTCTCAACAATTCAAACAATATTTTAAGAGTCCCTCCAATATATTTGGTTACTAGACAGGTTTACTAGAAAAATAAAATTAAAATGAGTGTCTGATCACTTCTGTTTTTAAGTCAACTCTACAAGGAACATTTATGGAGATGAAATATATTTGCTATATGAATGCTTTAAAATAAATGCTATTAAGAAAGCGTAGGGAATGATGATATTTTATTTCAATAGAAAAAAAAAAAAACAGTTGAACTCTGCTCCTGTCTTCTGTTTCAACATCATGTCTCTTTGTCCCTCCTCCTCTTGTAATAAATATTCTCTTGCCAGCCCCGTTACTGACAATAATGTAGGTGAACTCTGCACCATGTACATCTGTCATTATTAATGACCATGGGAGAGAGAAACGATAACTCACCCTTTTAGAAACCAAGAGGGCAATGTGCTATAGAAATTCTCTTTGGCGTTTTCTGCTGCAAGAATATATTTGCATTTATTTTTTCTAAATTCACAAACAAGCTCCAGTAGCAGAATGGAAAAAAACAACAAAAAAAACCCCTCCTATTTCTAACTTCAATTGAAAATTGAAATTTGTTAATACAGAAGACACTTGTTGCTATATGAAGGTTTTCATTAAAACAATACTATACTCAATGATTTGGGTATACAGTACATATAATCTTTTTAAAGCTCATGCCATAAAGAAATTTTATGGTAGGAAACATTTCTTATACTCACTGGCTTAAATAACTTTCAATATGACTAACCCACAGAATGCTCTTACTAAAATACTTATTGTATTCACTAGGTTTAAAAAAGTATAGACTTATTTTAAAGTGGACCTTTCAGGTATTTTTTACTTGACTTCTGAAAGAAGCCTTAAAATATTATGTTTGTATTATCAAAATATAAACCAAATAATATAAAGACACAGGAAAAGATAGAGATACACATTTCTTTAAGAACAAAGAGCCCTTATTCACTTCTTAGAAAAATGAGAGGATGATTGTATAAATGCTGGCCTGGAAAAAAGCCACATTTTAATGGAGGGACAGGTAACATTCTCTTATAGAGTAAAAATACACCAATTCAGGCAGACATTTTATTTTAAACTAGTTCTTAGGTAACAACTTTCTGTCTGTTCTCAGCTTTAAGCGACCTACTATTAAAATCTTTTACTTCCCCTTAGCATTGATGCCAATGAAATGTTGTCATGAGGCTTATCTTGACTTACTGGAAATGGACTTTTCCAGAACATAAAGTTTAAGACTTCGATAGATTGGGAGGGCTCGGTTAAAGGCACTAATATGCTCTGCAAAGTCTCTTTCCTTCCCACTGCTCCTTAACGCTGTTTTATTGACATGGGAAATTCTAGAAATGTCAGCTTTTGTCAGTGTTACAGTCTACACCATTATTAGCTTTTTTTTAGAAAGTATAAAGGAATATTAGAAAAAATAATTTTGTCATTTAACAGATTTTTTGAACACTGTAGAATACACACAAATTTTAAATATTCTCTACTCAAACCCCAAACTGAAATATACTTTTCCAAATGTGATGCCAAGTATAAATGTAATCAGATATGCAATGAATACTCTAGTAGTAACTCCAGATTTTACATCTGTTTAAGTGATAAATCATGCCAAATAATAAGAAAACAAACTGAGCAAAGAAATATAAAAAATGGAGCCGGCTGAGTGGCTCAGTTGGTTAAGAGCTTGCTCAAGAGTGTGAGCTCTGAGCAACAGAGTCGCTGGTTTGATTCCCGGCACAAGCTGAGCTGTCGCTGAGCTGCCAACAGGTAGCAGGATGGCTCAGCTAAAAAAACAAACAAACAAACAAACAAAAAACCCTAAAAACAAACAAACAAAAAAGAAATATAAGAAATGGATGGTCAGAAGTGGGTCCCACACACCCGCCTAAAAAATTTCAGATTCCTCCAGATACAATACTATATAGCATATACAGCATGGACCAAGACAGCCTTTGTCATGAGACATATTCTGCTACCAAACTTTAAGGAAAACCATCCCCTCGACTTTTATGTGCACAGTTCAATGAATGAATGAATCAATCAAAAAGAGTCATATTCCAATACTATAATTTTTTTCCACCAGCAAAGAAAGTCTGCATTCAATCTCTAAATGAGTTTGTTTACATTCACTTTCAAGAAAAATTGAATCCAGTCAAACATGTTTGATTTCTTAAAAATTGTATGATGCCAAATAACCAATTTGAAATTGTCATTTTCAATTTCACTTTTGGTTTAAATGTAAATGTACTGAAGGGGGCAGCAGCCTTTGTGTTGGGAGAGGGTCTCTTGTGTTTAACCAAATGATCCCATTTCTCTCTTTGTAAAAAAAGAAGGAAAGGGTGTGAGGTTTGGGAGAAAGAATGAGAGAGGTTTTTCTCTACAACCTTCCTTCCTCTGAGTCTCCTGTTATAAAATTTCAGGGCGAATCAAACCATCCCACCAAAGCTCATAGAGAATAAAAGCATGCTTGACTTTTGGGGTGTGGGGGGGCGGTGGAGAGCACATCCTTCCACTCCCCAGCTCCATCCCTGTTCTTATCTCTCCTCACCTGTTCATGCCCAGATGACAGGATCAGGCCAAACAGGTTTGTTTCCATCTCTCTCTGTTACCGTTTTGCTAAAGAGACTCCCCTGGTTGGAATTATAAAGGGCCCTATGCCTGAGTCCCACTTAAATTTTAAGTCACTAAAACTAAAAAAAGAAGCATCAATTACATTTCAGGGACATAAAATCATTCAGTTCAACAAACTGCTCCGGATCAAATTAGTCTGAAACACTTTATCCTTAAAACTGCAAAAACATTGTGATACTAAATATTCAATATTATCAGTCAGGCAAATTGGCCCAGGTCAAATGAGCAAATCTAAAAAATGAGATTGCTAAATTTCTCGGCTTGATAGCTTCGTAATAAATAATGTGCTTCTATTCAATCTGGACATTAAGTCTTTATGTGGCCTTAAGGCACTCACTGATGGCTATGCCCATTACAATGTAGCCATAGAAACTGACACATTTATTTCGTGGATTAGTGTGCCATTGAAAATATTAATATGATGCAGTAAATGGGGACTTAATCTAATCTACTGATGGTGGATGAAGTTAGTAAAAGGTTGAGTGCCCTTACGGAGAAAGAAAGATTATATCTGCAGGGAGAAGCTTGTTACTGGTTACAAAGATAAGCTAAACAGCCTATGACATATTATGCACTTTTTACATTTAACAGACTTTGTCAAACTCAGCATGAAGGCTTTCTGCATGCTGAAGAATGCCATATATATATACATACATATATATATACATATATATATATATGTATATATATATGAAGGTTTCGATATCCAAGCTGAAATACCTTTTATCTATAAGCATAAACATTAGAGCACAGCTCTTACAACAAACTTTGTGAAGTGTGGCACCCAGGGTAAAGTCGTTGTGCCCAAAACCATTTTCATGAAATTTGTTTTGTTTTGATTTGAAGGCATTTGCTTAGCCTTTCATCTTTGCCAAGGGTTAAAAACATGTTTTTAAATCAGAAGAACTTCATCAAAGAAAGCAATTTTATTTAACATGTTGTGATAAAATGCAGGTAATCGATTTCACTGTTAATTTTGTTAATTTCTAACTGAAAATCAGATATCGATAAATATTTCTTTTGTTGTGAGATAGATCACGTTTGACTCTGGTGTCTCCTAATAACTCATAGGACTCCGGGTCTGTCCCCCGTTTACTCTGCAGCAATACATAAATTTCAAAGATATATTCTGACAGATGAGGTATTGTTGAAAAGCAAAGTACAGCACTTTGTCCTTGAAATGTTAACATGTAATGCCATAAAGTATTCAAATAATAATTTACTCAATCTTTCAGGGTAATTAATTAAAATACGCGAGATGTTGGAGAAAATCACCTTGAGCTTGTAAAACTGAAAAGCCCCTCTTTCCTCTCTGCATGCAAGCTGCCCCAGCAGACCTACCACATGCTTTCCCAGTTATGGGGTTTGATTTCAGAAGATAATAAATAGCCAGGATCTAATTTTGCCATGTCACAACCGATTATGTTTCACAAGAAAAGGTGGAGAGCTCACCTACCAGATGAAGGTGAAACATAA
Organism: Hipposideros armiger; assembly: GCF_001890085.2. Lineage (NCBI taxonomy): Eukaryota > Metazoa > Chordata > Mammalia > Chiroptera > Hipposideridae > Hipposideros > Hipposideros armiger. Next base: position 97,298 of record NW_017732437.1, on the reverse strand, counting down.
AACCACTTTTATTTATGTCATGTGTCCAAATTCAACTCAACCTGGCCCTGGCTACGGTGGGTATGTGGACTTTCACTGCCATGCGAATTTATGTACCTCAGGAAAGTGTCAAATATAAACATAAATTTAATCAAAGGGATGAAAACCTTTATTATAAAAAAAAAATAAAACACATTTTTGACATGTAATATAAATTGTTTTAATGTGTTTTTTACTACTTTTCAGAAGGTCACAAAGAAAGAATAAGACATTAAACAGATACAGCCTATGGCTGTGTCTTAATTCAGGTGACGATTAGCAGTATAATTTAGACCCAGACCTATTCCTAAAGGTACTTTTTGACTTTCAAAAAGTTCATTTCAGCTCATTATCTTAACCAATCGCACTAGAGAGTAGCTCCCCAGTAAACTTAGGCAGACATAGGTAACCACGTAAAGAAAAATTATCATAAAATTTATAGTTCCAGTGGGAATATAATCAGCCTTTGACTCTTCTTCAAGTGAAATGAAAGACTCTAGACATTTTCTGGATAAGTTAGGCCACAAAAAATGTTTCTAGATCATGGCTATAATTGCTCTAGCATTACAGTTTGGGTGCGGAAACAAAGGCAAAGTTTGGACATCAGAGTTCCTGTTTCTGTTCATGTCAGGAGGATAAAGGAGAAGGCCGAAAACAATAGCTTAACAAGCCCCGGGTATTACTCAGCCATTCCCCTCAGTTGGATAGGCTTTGGACAGAATTTTAATGACTAAAAAAATTGCATATGATGAATAAGGATGTCATTTTCAATTAACATGAACAAAGAATCATTCCCATATTCGGCAAATGAGGTAGCTGTGGTGTAAGAAAAGCGGGAGCATTCGCAGACAATGCATCCCTGCCTACAAATCACAACACACTGATGACATTTGGGTACCCTGCACTGTGACATGACTATAGTTTTTAGCAGATACCTATTAGCCACAAGCTATAGATTGCACTAACAGCCTCTTATTAACTAAAAATAATACTGGTTTCAGTATTAACACTTAGTGAAATGAAACACTTAAACCTAAATGGATGGCAGAATGTGTCAGCACCCAAGTTTATTTAAGATAAATAAGGATAAGCCTAAAAAGAACTTATAATAGTATTCCACGACAAATTGGAAATCAAAATCTTAATAAAGCTTAACCTCTTTGAACTCACTTTGCAAAAAGCCTTCTAAGAGAGCCTCAATGCTACCAGTAGACACAGCAAACACACCAGGACATAGCCTACGGGGCTAGGGTGGTATGATACTGCCATTATCTTTCTGTCCCTTCCTGTTGTGTGCTTTCTTGCATTAGGGTCATGTCTTGAGCTGATTTGAATGTGGGACCATCACAGTGACCTCTTTCAGCTCTTCAATAATCTGGGGGTGCATTCGGTTAGAGTTACTGCCAGTCCCTCAAGTAGCCCCTGCATAACAGCGGTGCCTGTTGGAAGTGACTTCTCAGATTCAGTGACTACCATGGGATTCTTCTACTTCCTCTTTGGTGGCATGTAAGAGCCTCAGGGACACAAGATGAGCCTTACTTAATTCAAAGCATTAACCATAATTTCTGCAGGCAAATACTGCCATCAACTCTGGGAATGGAAGGCTTTATGACCAGCATTGTTCAGTGATGGCTCATCAGACAAAAGTCCCCACCAGTCTCAATCTGCTGGCCCCTGACGTGGCCGGGTGCACAGCACTACAGCCAAATACAAAACCATCTTTTCCCAAGTGTGTTCTACTGGATTATACAAAGTTAAACAAATGACAATCCAGCTGCACTTCTTAGAGCCTTTTCTAAACTAAAATTTGGAGTCTCAAAAAGGAGAAAGTTGCAATGTTTTAATTTTTTTGACCTAGAAAAACTTTGCTCTCAGGAGCACTTATTGAAAATTTCACAAGACACTCCTATTCCCAGTAAATAATCTGCAAAATCCTGCTGTAGGTAACTGAAATGAAATTATTTTCAGCATACTAATTGCTCTGTAATTTTTTAAGTTTCGCCTAGATCTAAGGGCTTTTTGGTAGTATCATCATCCCACAACGAAGAAGTCGCCTAACGACACATTTCTCAGAATGTGTCCCCATCGCTAAGCGGCGCATGACTGTATGCTCAAGTCTCCCCTATCCAAAAATAACCCCTCTGTCTCCCCCAAATATTGCTCTATCTCTTTCCTTACCGTCTCAGGTTAATGTATTGAAGAGCCATCCATACGCCAGGTCTGAATAGACTCAATTCCTCTCATTCCTCAGTCCATCATTATTTGACTTTGAGACTCAGCACCCCATTAAAACTATTTTCATCAAGTCGCTGATGATGTCCATATTGGCAAATTCTGTGGCCATTTCTCAGTCTTTATCTAATTTAACATTCACTATTGATGACACACTCCCTAGAACTGTGTATTCTCTTGGCTTCTGTGACACTACTCTATCCTGTTTCTGATAGTTCTTTCTTCTTTCTTTTTGGCAATCTCTTCCTCCATTCATCACTTAAAGCTTGGGCTGCCCCATGACTCTATTCTTGGTCTATTAGTCTTCATTCCCAATATGCTCTTCTTGGATAATACAAACAGACAGATCTGGGTTTTAGTTTCCTCACCTGTAAATTGGAGTTAACAATAGTGTCTCTCTTAGAGGGCTGTTATAAGAACTATGTAATTCATGTAGAGTACTCAGCATAGGGCTTCATACATGCCAGGTACATGGTATCAATCAATATTGTTATCATGTTGGAAATGATTTTCTTTCTCAGTGACTGGCATCCAACCATTCATCCACATCTGATTTTCCCTCCTGTATACATCACAAATCTTTCCATTGATCTCTGCCATGCTAGATCAATGCTGCCACTTCATTCTTCTCCCTTCATCTTCATCTAGATCAATGGTTTTCAAAATTTGTTCCAACAAGCCCTAGGATTCCCCTTTCTCTATCTCCTATACTTACTAACTTTCAGTGTAAGGTTTGCATTTTTGCTGCTAAAAAAAAAGTTGGAAAACTATCGTTCTGATGGATTCCTGATTGGTATTCCTGCTTTCCACCCTGCTCCTAAAAATCATTCCCTACACTGAAGCCAGAGTAATCTCTCTAAAATCTATACCTGATAGGTCACTTCCTCAATAAAACCTTTAAATTGCTTCATATAAACATCAACAAATAAATGCCAAGCTCTTTAATATAACCTACAGGGGTTGGGGTGCGGGGACAGAGCCTAATTGCAGCTCCCATCGCTTTTGTTCTAGCAAAACCAATCTGCAAACAGCTCCCCAAAGGCTCAGGAAGATTCACACCCACACGGTGGCTTATGCTGGTCTCTTCCCGCCTTTCACTTGGCTAATTCTTGTTGATTTTTTTTATTCCTAGCATCTCCTCCAGGAAGACTTCTTTGAAGAGACTGGATTAGGGCCTCCCTTTGTCCTCCCTGTGCATTGTTCTACTTCAGCACAGTATCTTGTTGAATTACCTATTTATCTGTCTCCCTACCCTACTAGCTTTTCTAGACAGTGACCATATCCTATTTATCTTTAGTTCTGCATGCCTAGAATAGAATAAGTGGATTAGAAATATTTGTTACTCTGACATAAACTTTGTGTTCTTGAGAAGCGACAAGACATAGTGGAAGGAGCATTGGACAGGATTGGCAAACAGGTAACCAGCTGGATACAAACACCAATGAGTGGGCACTGCATCTAGAAGTGAAATCTGAGGCTACATCTAAGCAAGCAAGAAAAGCCAAGGGGTATAGGCTGGGGTCATGCTAGAACGTCTACAATTGAAGCTTCCTTCCTTCCTATGTAGGCTCTGAGGTGACGGTCCCCTCTGAGGTGCCAGTCCCCTTCCGATTCTGGTTTTATCACTTACTGGCTGTTAGTTATTATACCTGAGCTTTTTTATCTCTCTACAATAGTGTCCACTCTCCATCATAGTTGCTAAGAAATAATGTAGGTGAAAGCATTTATAGACCTTAAAGTCCTTGAACAAATTGTGTCTTATTCTTATTTTAATTCCCAATAGAATCAAGCAAAGGCGGTAAGTGCTCAGTTAACACCCATTGAAAGATGATTACGTACTTTGTTATATCTAGACATACCTTAAGTGCTGAGTGCATTACTTCTTTTTGAAATATTCAGTTGCTAGAAAAGCTTTTGAGCCAATACTTGTGAATGTTGTTACTTCAGTAAATATATCCTTTAAGCCTGGTAAAATAATTAAATATTGATAGCTATCTCTACAACTTCATAATGGGGAAATACCTGTTTAGAAAATATACATGAAGTCTTTTCTTTCTCTTGTAAGGTATACTTTCCTTCTCGGTTTCACTTGCAACTAGGACCTGTTTGTTTAAAAAATACATTTTTGCTTCTGTACATACAGTTTTAATTAAATAGTAGAGTTATTTGATAACTTGAGTGCCTTACTACAAATCTTATTTTTTTCCTTAATAATTCAACCTTTTTAAAGTAACTCTGGGGGACTCAATTACAGACTTGGTCAACTTTTATTGGTGTGTTGGTAAGTGCCAATAACAAAGTTTTCTGTGTCATTTGCATTTACCTATCAGCCTGTCACATTAAGGAAGACAAATATTCACTTATAACATCAAAATATCAAAACAGTGGTGATAAAGTATTATTTACTAAAAAATTATGATTAGCTAAACAAAGCATAATACAACAGAGCATGATTCTAATTTGGTAAAAAACTACATGCTGCACAGATTCTGTGATACTCAACCTATTAAATGTATCTCTAATAATGTAAATGTTTATACTTAATAAAAATAATAAAAACAATGGAAAGACACACAATAAACTATTAGCAAAGGTAACTTCTGGAGGTGGAATTTCAGGGGAAAGTGGAAATGTTTTGGCTTTTTATTGACTTCCGTAGAATGTGAAATATAACAAATGCAATAATAAGTATTATAATTATTACATAATTATTGGGTTTGAAACATTTATTATAATAATGGGAGTTTAAATTATCATGATAAGTGATACAAATAATTGGTTTTGAAAGACTTTGTAATTCGAATTTTTTTTAAAAAGACGAACCAATAATTGGCGTGTGTCACAGTGCAGAAGGATTTCTGAAGCAGTGCAAAATTGGGAAGTAAATACACAGACTGTACTTTGACATTTTTGAAGAATGAGCAACATTCTTCAAAGTTATCTAAGTCCCCAAGGAGGTATACATTTTCACCGACAACTCTATAAGGGAGACATATTTTTTAGTCACCTTTCCTCCTGGTTTCTACAGAAAGGACATTCAGAGAGACTTTTTGTCTTACTGATGTCATTATATTTGGTGGTAGCAAAAAATAAAAAGCCCATTGCTACACTGTATCCCAATATATAACAGTACATGGGAAGACTAGATAATGATTTATTATCCTAATATTTAGATACTATTGTTCAAATTTTACTAATATCTGCATTTTTTTGCAGGAACATCACTAACTTATATTGTCATGATTCAAATGTCTTAGACAGCCCATAATGTTCTAAGTGCCTGAGGGCAGGAATTATATCTGATCATTATTGTCTTTTCTGTGGCTTTGTTAATTTTGGTTGAATTAAGTAATCGAGGTCACTGGTTTTAAGACAGGATTTGACCTTGCAATTAGGAAACATAAAGAAAACATTTCCTTTAAAAGTCATTTTTTGGCTTTCCATAGAAATTTCAGAGACAGGTTTTGTCCACATTCCAACACATTAAAAAAATTACACATAAATTTCTAATATTCACTTCAAGAAGCTTTCTTGCATTGTCAATGTTGACTTTATGTGCATTTAATTCTCTTAAGAATACCCTGCAGAAAAAAAGTCCTATTAAAAGTAACAAAAGAGAAGCCAATTCTTACACATTCCTTGAAAACAAGACTTCTATAAGGTGAAATAGATTAAAATTTCCTTGGGTGCTCTCACTGAGCCAATGATTTGAATGTTTAGGCAGACTTACTGGTTATCTCTTTGCTTCCTGAACTCAGCAGAAATGATGGATTGTAGAATAGATATGTGGAGATGTATTTCTATCAGCTCACTCATTCAGCACATCCCTATTCTGTCATTTAATAGCCACAGGATTTTAAATAATTCACTTAAATGCTTTGAACCTCAGTTTCCTTCACTGTAAAATGGAGATCAAAACATCCCATTCCCCACCCCAAAGTGTTGTTCTATGTTTCAAATGTATGCATAAATGTCTTGAAAACCATAAAGGGCAATGCCAATTAAAGGATAATCTCATTATCAATTACTATAAAAGTACAAATTGAATAGTAATGTCTTTTTCAACTCTTATTATCACCTGGTAAAATGGACTAACATGGTTTTAAAAATGACTTTAATTAGTTTAATTATCTACCACCCATTAGCATGCCTAATATTAGTGGTTTGAAGAGCTTTTGTTCAATTGCTAATATGCAGGTAATTACTAACTCATCTTAACTTCTTTGCACTTTGTCAATTCACTTTTCACTAATTTCAAGCCAGAGCTAAAAGTCATAACAAATACAGAGGGTGTGTAACTTCAATTTAGAAGTGAGTCCCTCTCACCTTTCATGGAATATATAGTTGTTAAACTGTGTTCAGTAAAATCTAGGTTACCCAGAGCTCTTCAAACTCTGTCACACACATACACAAACGATGAGTCTATATTTTAGTTAAAGGATTAAAATTCCAAAATCCACAGCAAAGATAATTTGGCTCCTGCTTCATAGACAATGGTCATCATTTAATTTCTGGTAATTGTAGTGAAAATAAAAAGATCACTAGAGGCACAGAGTTTCACAGGAGGAAAGACTTTCTGTTGACTCTTAAGGAATTGTGACTGCCTCCAGGAGCAACCGCAGGGCAAGCATAGCTAAGAGACCGGTGAAGCACGTTGCTTGTGGCCTGCCATCATTTCTTTCAGCGAAAGCCGCCTGTTCTCTCCATCCTGTGTCCCAATGGTGTGTGCTGTGCATAAGCCTAGAGGCATCCTGGATTGAAACTTTTTTGTCTGACCTCTCATGGAGCCTAAAGTGTCAGTTTACTAATGTGAAAAATTCATCTAAGCAAGTGTATTAAGGGAATGAGGCTGGAGGGCTATTCTAGGTGAGATGCACGTTTTAACTGCGGGCAACTGTAGCGGATGCATCAGCTTTTGTTTTGAGACTTGACCAAGACTGAAGGTGCCCATAGCTACATGTGTGTGTGTGTGTGGGGGGGGTGCAACTGAGACTCAGGGGGCCTGTTGGCACCTTCAGGTCAGGTGTCCTTGATGCTGTACCATCTCTGGGACAGCTCTGACCGTTGGACCAAGATGATAACCTTAACAGGTTTGTGGCTGCCCTGGCGTGATCTTACAACAATGCCACCGGTTTGAACACCAGTCTGAGGGCCTCCAAAGGAGCCTCGGTAATGAGTTTCAGAAGAGTTGGAGTTGACATACAGCACGAGGTCTTCTGGCCATGTGTATGCAGCCAGGGTGAGTTTCTCAGAGCAGCAGTGGCAACAGCAGCTAATGTGTACCGAACACTCTGGTCCAGGCAGTCTGGGTGGTGGGTTACACAATTTCTATCATGTAATCCTCACCATAAACCCTATAAAGCAAATAGTATAATTGTTTCCACTTTGCACATGAGAAAACTGAAGCACAGGGAAGAAAAGAAACTTGCCCTAAGCACTTTCTGATCCCTCTGTGGAACTCCAGGCCTGGGATGCTCTACTATTTGGGCCCATTCAACACCAGAGCTGCTGGAAACATTCATGTAGATAATTCAAATAACTCGGCAGTTAGCACTCAATTTCTGTTGTGGCCTTGACCGAATAGCTGCACGGGTGGGTATAGAAAGCCTTTCTTGAGGAACTGAAAATAAACTAATTAAAAGTTTTAAAATATGTAAACATTATGTTTCATGAACATATGATTTGAATATTTGGCTGCCATGTGCCTTGTAAAGGCTGTCTTTGGTACTACTGCAACTAGTGGTTGTTAAGCCCGTTTGTCAGCTTCTTCATGGTGGGCATCTAGATTTTGGTCAAAGTGTACAGTTAATCTTTGCCTTAACTGCGATAAACTACTTATGACTCTACTTGGTCAGGGAGAACCCTGATGAGAACAGATCACATGAAGCAGCCCGCACAAACGCAGCTAAGTTACAGGGTATAGGGACAACAGCGAGCCAAAGTCAAAGAGAAATGGCAGCTACTGGAACACCCCAACATGGGGCTTTAGGGGTACCTGAGAGAGTGCCCACAGCCAGGTTCAATGGCATAGAGGATGTGGAGAATTCTGTTTTCAATTTTCTGAAACTTGGTTTTTAAGGCATTGACCTATTCATTCTTTCAAGTACAGTGCCAGAAATTCTGGAATATTTGCTTGTACATGTGAACCAGAAAGATCAAGAGTAGCTGACTGAAAACCTAGTGCAAAGAATATATTTTCTCTTTCAGGCTATTCTCTCTAAATGTGTTATTGTTCAAGTATAAACTCTTTTTTTTCCCCAAACCCCAAACTTCAGGAAGTCAGGAACTCTGCCTCCTTGGACCCTGATGATGTCATGTTTGTGAAAGGTCGACTGATAGATGGCAGGCCCGTTTAGAAAGCCTGCACACTCTGCCCAAAACAGAGCTTTTCAGGTTACATGACGCAGCAAGGCTAGAATTTGTTACTACAATGTAAGGATCTTAATAATGGTGATAATAAACCTGTGAGTGGTGCAGGAAACTGCTTTAGTTCATCAAAATGCTTGTATATGAATGTTTGGCTCGCTCCTTCGGGCTGAGCTAAATCTCCTGGGTTCTGTCCAACTCCCTGGGACCTCAGTTGCCCATCCTCAATGACTCCTGATTTGGCAACTCCTTTCCTAACTTATGATCCCCTAATAGTACAGTTAACCTTCGAACAACACTGGTTTGAACTGTGCAGGTCCACTTACACGTGGATCTTTTTTTTTCAATAAATACTGGCAGCACTGTAAACATATCATCTCTTCCTTATGATTTTCTTAATAACATTTCTTTTCTCTATCTTAGTTTATTATAAGAATTATATATATGTGTGTTTTATATATATATATATGTATATATATGTATATATATATATATATATAAAACATACAAAGTATGTGTTAATTGACTGTTTATGTTATTGGTAAGGTTTCCAGTCAACAGTAGGCCATTAGAAGTTAAGTTTTGGGGGAGTCAAAAGTTACATGTGGATTTTCAACTGTGCAGAGGTCAACACCCCTAACCCCCATGTTGTTCAAGGGTCAACAGTACATTGAAATATTGGAGAAAACAAACATTTTATCACTTGACACTTTAATAAACTCAAGTTGCCATTCAGTCAGAATGGTTCAGGTATACCTCAGTTTTAAAAAGTGACATTTTCTATTAAGATGTTAAGATGTAACTGGTTAAAATCATGCTCAATGTCTGCTCTAGTTTTGCACTTTGGAAACCTACTTTGCCATGCCTTTTTTGTCATTAAACTTTAGTTACAGTGGATCCTGAAGGTGTGTAATAAATCGACATCATTAGATTTTTAAATTTGATGTCCGTAATAACTCTGTTTGCTTTTGTCCTTAAGACCTCTTGGTATTACGGAATTTACTACCTAACAAATCAATGAATACCCCTGAATCTTTGGGCAGAGAAAAATTTTAGAGGTGATTGAGGCTCCTCGTTTTAGAGAAAAGATGAGAAGGATGTAACTTGTCCCATATCGTGTGGTTAGTTCTATAATTGCATCTAAATCCTGGGATTCCATTTCCATCTTCTTTCTAACACAGTAACCTACAAAAATGACCATTTAATGAGCTAATTTCATTGTTATTACTAATAATCAAAAAAATTATGAGGTTACCTGGGATACAGACACCAAATTGTTTAGTGCTAAATAAATTAAGAATTATTTTGTTTCGAAAAGTATACTGATAAAATTTAAGCACTGAATAAACTGAGGTATGCAATCAATTACCTGAATATTCCTGAACATTTGACATTACAGATTTATATGGCTACACATACCTGTAGAGTATTAGCATTTGGCTCAAATTTGTCTAATTTTTCAAATGGGAGAAGAAATCATCTACATTGGCATTTGACAGCAGGAAACACATAAGGTGATTATATTTTAACTAGTTTCTATTATATATATTTTAAATGTCAAAACGTTATGAGATGGCCTAATATGTAGTTATTCTGATATAAGTAGTTTTGTGAGTGAAATAAAATGGTAAAGAAAAAATTCATTAAAGAGGGTAACAGACTGTACCAGATGGTTCTCAGAGTCAACCAAATCTCTTTTTTGGAAGACTCTCAAAGACCCTAAGAACTGGATTTTTTAAAAAGGAGAATATTTCTCTATGTAATGTAAAAGAAAGGCTTCTTGATTTTGTTGTTAAATGTAAATGTATTCCATATTTGAATATACCGCATTCCAGTTTCCATTTAAATATATGGAGTGGAGCTGCGTCTTTTTCCCTCCATAAAATGCAATTATGGTAAAAAGAGCCTTTGAGTGAATTATTTGAAGTAGAAAATCTTAAACAACCTCTTTCAGGGAAACAGAGCTCTAACACTGGGTGACATGATGCTTAGGTTGCTACAGACACAAACACACATTATTAATATTGTGTTGTTTTCATTTTCTTTCTCTTTGACAAAGATCACAAATAAATATCCGACATCCTAGAACACACACGCCTAATTCCGCAAGTTGTTATAATGAAGTCCTTTGAATTATTATAAATGCTTGAACATTAAAAATTCATCAGCAAGGAGAGAGAGGTACTTTCTATTTGTGGTGTTCTGAATTTAAGCACAACCCGCTAAGAATGGCTGATTGTCCCGAGGAAGCACCGCTGACAGCCATCAGCAGGTCTGTGTAAATGGTGTATGGAAAAGGTAATAAGAGATTCAGGAGTATATTTCAACCCATATAATAAAGTAATTGTGAAAGTGTAATTGCAGTCTGGTTCCATACCATATTAGGGGAAGGAATGAGATGGTAAGAAAATATGAGATTCGCGGAATTATTTTGTAAGCAATTTCTACAACGATTGTGTAGCAGAATATGCAGTATTTGTCACAAAAATAATTGAATGCACAGTGGTGTTTACCTTTTAAAACCCATTATGATGAACCGGAACAAAATGAACATTGATAAACTTGTCATTTAAAAACATTCTGAAATTATGAACAACTTCAAATATAAAAATGGCATTGAATAATATTAAGCAACTGATTTCAGCCCATTAAAACATTTTAAAAATTTGAACATGCTCCTTATTCTTTATTTTTAAATGAAGCTTAGTTCAAATTTCCAAAGATTTAAATATTTGCACGATTAGAATTTCAATTTTTAAAAATTCATTCCTTTGGCTACTTTATAAACAATCACTATTGGTTTAAGTTACCAAGTTACCGTATCCCATAGGCTATCAGTTGCTCTTATAGCAAGACTTGAGAAAGCGCAAGGAATGCTGCTTTTATTCTCAGCCATATCATCTAGACTAAAAAAAGGAAAAGGAGCAGAGAAGGTAAACGCATGAAAGAACACAGAGATATTCAAAGCTTATTATTAATAGTATTTAGGTAAAATATTAAAGTTGTCCATTTGAGTCTCAGTTCACCCATTTTCTGTTAAAGGATTATTTATATCGCATCTAAGATTATTACCTCTGTAAATGCACACATTTTTTTTTTCTTTTTCTATCCCTACCAGTTAGCACAGTTTCTTGTGCATAGTTAACTGCTCAGAAAATATTTCATGAAGAAATTAACAAATTTTTGCAAATGTCACACTGCTGGACATGGGGTCTATAACAACCCTGTGTCAAGGACCCCAAAACCCATGGAGAAATCAGCTATGGAATCAAATATAAGGAATTTTGTTTCTCTTCCATTAATTTTTGTTCCCTTTTTATGGGACCTTATGAATAAATGAATGTAAGCTTCAGACATATATGCAGTTCATTCCCCTGGCCTGCCATTTCAGATGAAACTTCAAAAGATGTTATATACAGGGAAATATATATATACAGGGAAAGCTCCTTGATTTGGTAAAGGAAAAATCTAAAACGTCATCTGCCTAAATGGAGTTTCTGGAAGAAAACACATATTTTTGTCATTCAAGGGAATATCCATTATTTACACAAGCCTATGTGTTTACAAAGAACTCATTTCAATAAAGAGTTAAGGCTTAAATGAAGTAAAGGAAAAACAAACCAACCCCGGTTTAATGAAGTGCTATGGACATCCACTAGGCCACCATTTGTTAGGAAATCTTGCATACACACACCTAAAATCTATCCATCTCGTCCTGCATAACCAGAGCTACTGTTTTTCCAAAACAGCTCAGCCCACTGAATTGTGTGTTAATGATAATGGAGAAGTACGAGAAAATGGCTGCCCAGAAACAGAAGCCCACTGTAGGCAGGTGAGGATGTAGGGAGGAAAGCGCTAGGAAAAGGTCATCTCAGAAAATAAGTTTAAAGGAACCTTGAAAATAATGTCAATCATCTTACAAATTATGTCTGCTGTGGTGGAACGAAGGAAGTGATAGAAGGAAGTTCAGAGGGAGGGAGGAATCGAAGCCGGAACCTTTTGTTGTGTTATAGGCCTCGCTCTGTCCTATACCCACCTGCCCCCACCTCGTCTTCAAGCCATCACCATCATTACTCAGTTTCTTCATGATCCTTTCCTTTTCTTGGATTTTCCAAATTATTTCCAAGTTAGGTTATATGCTAATGCTTACCAATATAAGACTACTCTTGGCTACCTTCTTCCATCACAGAGCATCAGCAGATTTTGCCAATAACTATGAGATTTTGTTCTCTTCCCTCTACACACTGAATATTTTACTTCCACCCTCTTCGCCATTCTCTCTCTTTAAGCATAATGTCACTATACCCACGGCACCAGCAATTAGTGAGCCCTAGCTACTTAGTCTTCCATTTTTTTTTTAATTGGGGAATTGGGGCGATGGGAACAGTGCTGGGGAATTGGGGAAAGGGGAACAGACAAGTTGCTGTCGTTTTGTTCTTCAGTCTAGTTGTGGAGGACGTTGCTTCACTGGCCCATGTTGGTATTATCATTGTGGTCTTCCCGGGCGAGGTAGATCAGTCGCCGGCTTGTGGATGGCCGCTCACTGTGGCTGCTGGCCGCTCACGCTGGCTGCTGGCTACATACGGTAGCCCATGGCAACCCACTGCCACAGGGGCTGCAGCCTATGCCATCGCCGGTGACTCACGGAAGCCCAGCTCCAGTTGAGCTGTTGTTCAGCATCTTAGCTGTGGAGGGCAGTGTCACTGGCCCTCATATGTGGGATCCGAACCGGGGCCCTCTGGCGTCCCAAGCCAGCTCCTAACCATCGCGCCACTCGGCCGGCCCTTAGTTTTCCATTTTAGACTAAGATCAAGTACTTTGATCTTAATATAGAATAATGTAGGGGAAAAAAGGCCTCACAATTGTTAAATTTTGTTAACTCAAATCATACCAATAAGTAAGAGAGTCACAGCTTGAACCCAGGCCTTCTGACTCAATATGTGCCCTGTTCACCATATTTGTTATGGACTCTGTACTTTTTTTTTGTTAATGCATCTAAGAGGTCACTAGGTATTTTTGTTTTTGTTTTTGTTTTTGTTTGTTTTATAGCATCTTTATTGAGATGTAATTCACATAACATGAAATTCTTTCTGATCAAAAATACAGAATTAGTTAAAGTCAGGGAACGAATAAGAAGGAACAAAATGTTCCATCCTCTGTGGAAGAGATGACCTAACAAACTAAACTTCTGCAAGGCCTCCAATCTTTTTCTTAACAATAAAGACAAAGGACCATTATGTTATTTCATGTTTGTCAAACTCATATCCCTATGAGCAAAATAATATGCCAAGGCAGTAGAACTCTAGAATTCATGGACTGTCTTCCTAGAACATAGAGTTGCCTCAATTGTAAGTGATTTAAAGTATCATACTTATATTAAAACAGACATGGATGTGTTATGAACGTATTTCTTAAAGATGAAACATCAGCCTTCTGGGACCTTTGTAGTCTGCAGAGGTGCTTGTGGGCTTTTCCTCCAGCCCCGGGGTGGAGGTGAGGGGTTAAATTCATTAAGGCACTATTGTAGAAAAATTTGAGGACTGTGCTATGAGGATATTTGAAGATTGTGAAATGCCTCCCAAACTACTGATAGACACTTCTGAATATGTTTGGACACTTTAAGGTATTCCTCAAATTTACTAATAATAGCATGTGTATTTACCACTGAATTAGAAATTTCAGGAAAGCAATTACTAATAACTTGGGACATTACCTCAGCAGGTGTACTTCTAAGACTATACACCAAGTATTAATATCCATTGCTAATGAGTGGGCTTATCAGTTAAAAACAGTTTTCAGCTAGACGGCAACACTTTAGTGTGCTTTAAGAAGTTAGATTTTAATATTAATATAATGCAACCTTCTGGCTGAAGCATAAAACCTCTAAAAGCACATCATTTGAAAAGTTACTGAAAAATAAATACCCGATGATTCACTTTATCATGGAATTCCCTCAGGTCGTCTTCTCTGGTACATTCTTATTAGGGCTGATCATTACAATAAGCAGTTTGAATCCCACCCCAACTTGCCCCAACTGTGCTCTATAACAGCCAGGCTACCTTCCTAAAACACAGGCCTGATGCTGCATTCTCCTTGCTCCTAAGCTGTTCCTGCTTCTCTCTGAGTTTTTCTTCCAGGGAAATCCCTCTTCCTTCAGTATGTTCACTTTCTCACTACAGATACTTCAGGCACCACCTCAGGTTACTTCTCAGAGAGCCCACGAGATCTCACCTCCACGTATTTCCTCATTTTTTGTCTTTTGCAGTCTTTCACTAGAGAAAAACTTTCTACACATGAATAAATCGTCTTCATATGTCTCTCAGATATCATAATTCTGTCACTCTATGTGTTTCCATTTTGGCTTCGACTGTGAGAAAGCAAGAGCCAAATCGAATGTTTAATGAGAGTGGTAATACCTATGCTAAAACATACGTGTCTGTTTCCTGACTATAACGTCCCGCATTACTAATACTAATACTAGTCTTACTACTGTATGTGTTGCTTCTAATTTTAAGTTGCCTCAAGTGATTCTGAAAAGAGGTAGGAAGTCTAAAACAAAAATCCCAAAAATAGGACTGACTTGCCCCCTCCCTGTTGCCAAATTTTTATGTATCTTTTTTCTTTTTTTTTGAGGGTGCAGCTCGCAGTGGCCCAGACTGGGATCGAACTGGCAACCTTGGTGTTATCAGCACCATGCTCTAACCAACTGATCTAACCAGCCACCCCTCAGTTGCCTGATTTTTAAGGCCAACTGAAATGCCATTTCCTCCAGGAAGCAACCTGGATTCTCCCACTTCAGCTCATTACTTCTCCTTGTGTTTCCCATAGTACTTTGACCACAGACTTAATATCACATCAATTACACTACAGCTGTGTTATGGTTATGTGTAGTCCTCTCTTGATCAGCCATGTGGAGGCAGGGCCCACAGTTTACTCATCTCTGTGCCTCTCCCTGCGCCTCCCCTCCGCCCTTAGCCCTTAACACTCAATATAGGGCTTTACACACAGTGTTTAGTAAATCGGTGTTCAGTAAATGCTTTTCGATTTCTAAAAATGAATTAAATGTGCCTTATTAACAAAGCCCAAAGCTTCTTTAGAAGTGCATTCCAAATAAAAAACTCTACTTCTTAAGCTAAAATATTCTCATTTCATCCCTGTGCAAATATTTGTATGGGGACTGCATTAGAGCTACCTGAAAATAAGAAGTTATAATGGAAACAGTGACACAGCCTTAAGTGAGTCAACTGAAATAGGAACTACTTTAATACTTTTACTGAAATGTTCTCTGCTTGATAAAGTTCATTACCAGAATATCATCTTTAAAAGTGAAATGCATTCAGCTGAGCACTTTTTTTCATTTTGTAAATAGATTTTTCCTTGCCTGAGCTCTCAGTACAAAGTACAAAATAGTCTTCCATAACATTAGAAAAATGTCACCTCATACATAAAGCTAAATTTTTGGAATAAAATAGATTTTTCTTCTTTAGCATTTTAAAGGTACAGTAGTGCCTTCATATAGCAATCACCCTGAACTGCATACCATATTAAGGGCAGAATCATCAGCCTGCAATTTGATATGTTCTAAAATGTGTTGAGATAACATATTAGAGCCCAGAACAAAGTTAAGTCCTGTGGGATATCCTAAGGCTATAAAGTCACCATCTTTTCAACATCACCCCACTTATTACTCTGGTTATATTTTAAATGACCTTGGCACTAATCTTTTTCTCACCTATTCAAAATGACACAGAAAAGTAGCTATATGCTAAATTTACAACCCACGTGCCAAATTTTCACATCACATCAAATGAAAACGTATACATAGCAGACTCATTACAGTTTTTTTTTTTGCTTTTACATTAATAAGTTCTTGACCAGTCTAGAGTTACTGTACCCAAAGTTACCTTACAAAGTAAGTTTTACCCCACTTTGAAAATTTGACATGTGCTGGGTTTAGACATCTGAATAAGATACGTGGTATATCACCATCATTGCATCTTGGCCAAGAAGTGATAGCAGAAATTAATCTTTGACCTTTAAGTTTTCAGCAGAGGAGTCATTTTTCCAAGAAATGAACATTCATATATTTAATACTGCTATTTTACAATGAGCACTCTGTTTTTAACCAAAATTCAGATAAAAGTTTTAACCAAAATTCAGATAGAATTTTATGAACCTTCCACATCTCAGAAATGTATCTTTTCTTTTCTACCCACCCACCCCCAGCCCTTCCCTAAACATTGCAAGTTATAGAAAGGCAATTGACCTCAAGTCAATTTTTCCGCTGGCTTATATTTTTTTCTTTCTTTTCAAAGTACTCTTTAGGGGAAAAAAGAAAAAAGAAAGATAAACACACTTCATATAAGAAGTGCCATAAGAAAAATATGTTCTGGCAGACTTTTCCTAACTTGTAACTGAAAAGAATTTACATCATCCAAGTATAAGTGTAAAGAGTAAAAGAAAGAAATCTCAAAATGGATTTTTGTTCCACTTTCAAACTCCAAGGCTAAGGAAACACAAGTGTTTCACTTCAGAAATGAATAACGAATGACTTCAGTACACATACACCTTTCTCTTTTTGGAGAAATTGCACATAAAAGGGCATTTTTTTGGCACGGCTGACCTGCAGAGATATGGAGCTAAGCGGAGTCATGAATTCACTCACTCTGATATGCACACATGATACGCAATTAAAATCTCCATTCACATTCCTGCCGGGTTGTCAATCATGAGGAAAGCCTTTTTGACAACATTCAGCGAAGCGTACCAACTAACCGCTGAACAGGAACTTAAACAGTAACAGCTTTTGTTGCTAGCAAGAACGTATTTTTTACCAAGGTTGGGTTCAGTTTCTAAGAAATCATTATGCTCTGAATTTGGGGGCCTTTCATTAAAAATGAAAATGTGTCAAAAAGATTTTGTATGGCAAGCTATGTGATGTAATATCTAGAAAATATGAGATATATAAAAAATTCTAGCCTTTTTATCTGA
The DNA here is from genome assembly GCF_001890085.2 of Hipposideros armiger. Classification (NCBI taxonomy): domain Eukaryota; kingdom Metazoa; phylum Chordata; class Mammalia; order Chiroptera; family Hipposideridae; genus Hipposideros; species Hipposideros armiger. The sequence goes on along the minus strand of NW_017732437.1, from coordinate 79,691 downwards.
GGGAATCTTTTTAACTTTTCCTCTTTAGAACAATGAACAATGATCTTATAAAGGAGTTTACTGGGAGGAAATGTGACATCTCTAATTAATTCTGAAGTTTTCAGTAGGATTTTAAAACTTGTAAAATAAATCAGGACTCTAATGTCACTTGAAAAGTGACTGATCAGTTTGTAAACCAATGGGAAAGTGACTTTTTTTTAATCGTAAGAAGAATATTTAGCATGTCAGAAATATTGCATGCATCAAACCTTTCAATTTATGGAGCTCTACAGAAAATATTATGCACATAAATTCTTTCCACATGAACCAAGAAGGTACTCTGCTCATAACTTAGTTTCTGTTGAACATCTAATCAAAGACTGTGCCCTTCATAATAGCACATTAGTGTGCTTTAAAGTCATAAATCCTTAAAAGCAGGGCCCAGTAAAATTGAATATAGGATGCTTGTTAATCTGCTGCTGTGTCTGTTTTGAGCAACTAACCTTGGATTACAAATTTGAAACAAGTTAATACTATCAGATATTGAAATATTTGTCTTCTTCCTTATCATGCTCTGTAACTGAGAAAGCAGATGCATCCTGACCATTAGCAGTCATGACAAATTGCCTTGCTAATGAACGTTACACACTGAAAGTGCCATAACTGATTAAACTACAATTTCCCACTACCAGATAGAGAGAGAGCTGGGGACTCCAGCAGTGGGCAACTCTGATATTCTGCCAACAGGCCTTCAGGGCACAGTGTGATATTTAGAAAAACACTCTAAATTCCATATGAACATCTTCTAAAAGCCTATGTGTATACAACAGGTTTTTAAAGAACATTAGATAAAACAGCTTAGGTTGTAGCTGATGAGCCATGAAAAATGGATGTGTTTTAACTATGTAGTATCCTTGCAAGTATGTGTTGAAGAATATTCTCTGTGTGGGTTTCTCTCTCTCTTTTCTCTCTCACTCCCTCTCTCTCTTCTTCCCTTTCCCCGCCCCCAAAACATTGCGTGTGCTTTGCATTTCACATAAAATCTTTCTTTTGTCAGTTCCTTTGTTGGTGCAAAATTGGCAGCAGTTCAAATTCAAAGTACTCCTATTCATTTACTGACCAATGTCATTCTAGTTCACATCAGCCAGCGAGCTAAGCTCTAAAAAACATAAAAGACTTGCTTCACCACTGACGAATAATGTGTACATTTTTACAGAGCTTAAACCTTAATGCTTTCCCTGAAACTAACAATACAGTATATCTTATCATTCCTTTTTCACAAGCAGGCAGCTGCTGAAACGCTTGCCACTTCAAAATATCAATTGCTTGCCAGAGTTTTCCTCAACACACCCTGTCAAACTCATGTATATTGTGCAGTGAAAATGGTGCAGGGCTGAAAGCTAGAAATTGTGTCAAATTCTGCTGTAAGGGTATGATGTGCAAAGAACAATGTATGACAACCATAGAGACTACAAACAATGGCACTGGAGCCAGGGACTTCATAGATCACAACTGCGCCTGTACATATTTTATTGTAGGCATTATATATTTAAAGCATGACAAATGTACCATTGTGTGTTATTTGCTGCACAAATAGAAGCTCCTCCCACTAGTTTGCCTTTTGCATTTCTCTTGATGATGGAAACACAGTTGAGTTTCATTTCTTTTTCTTCTCTTCAAACATTAAAGGTTCTCAGATCATAAAGGAAGAAGACACACACACAGACAAGGTTATCAAAATGAATAACAGAAAACAGAAGAGAATAATACAAGATGAGAACAGGAGATCTTGTTCACTTAACATTTTGGCTTCTCTCTGAGGACACAAAAGCAAGGATTATCTTAAACACTAACCAAGAGTATCAAGAGAACTACACTATCACCATGCCTATAAATTGTCTACCTAATTTTAATGCAGATAAGTGCTGGCTTATTGATTTGCACGATATTCTAGCAAAATGGAAATACCACGTGAAAATGTTCTTTGTGTGCAGAAAATATGGTTTAAGAAGCTTTTACTCTTATTGCTTTCCTATGCCAAAAGAACAATTAAGTAAATAATATTTCACTACTGTATCAGGTTTATAAACTAACACCGACTCCTGTCTGTTTGGATTTTAAATATCACTTCCCCTTTCCCAACCCGCTCTGTTTACTTTAAATGATTCTGGTTATTGAAAAGTTGTGTTTCTTCCAAATAGCTCCTTAAGTAACATGTAAAATCTGAAAACATTTTCACTTTGGAACACACCTACTTAATTACAAAGGGGTTCATGGCTATAGCAGCCCTACACTAATTCAGTCAACGACTGTGGAAATGGAAACATGTGTATGGAAGAAAATTACTTGGAATATACATTCATTCATCTCCTCTGTGACCTAGCTTAGGTTACAAAATATCACACAAGTAGCTCAAAGTGGCATTAACTGAGTCTGAGGCTAAGGAAAATGAACAGATATGCTTTTAAGGTGTTAATAAATATTTTGGAAAGAGAATAGGTGGTTTAGGTGCAGAGGGGTGCTGACCTTTGGTGTGTTGATTAGTGGGACGATGATGCATTATTAACACACAGCAGCTGTACCTGAACTGCTGCCATGAATATAATAGCCTTTTATAGCCATCAGGGGAGTGAGGTAGGAGGCCTTTATTAACCACGAGACAAGATTAGCACATTATGTGAACTTTAGTAGGCAAATTATCTCTTATTGAAATATAATGTTGGTTAAAGCTAATTGTAAACATGATTTTTAAAACTTCCCAGTGAATAACTCAATGTTTTACTACCATTCAGCTCTTTATTGTCTGGTAATCGACGAAAACATGTTGTATTGTAGGACGTACGTACAGAAGCTGAATCTCCAAAGGCAGTCTGCGGTCACTAAAGGCTGACTTTAAAATGATTTGGCATTCCAAGTACAGGGATATTAGCATACATGCAAACTTTCTCTCTCTAATTAAGTAAAACTGTTCATGAACTAGAAAAGCTGCTTTGGAATTTTTCTTCCTCTTTATTTCCTAAGCAGTTCTTAAAAGATTAGTTTTGCAGTAAATTTTTGAGAGTTACCTTGAAAAATAACAGCATAATTTATTTCAAAAAAGCTTAATTTGGGGAGAGAAAAGATTATCCCATTAGCCTTAGTAACTGAACATAGTGCAGAGAGTCCATTATGAGCAGTCTTTTATGCCCTGGCAGAAAGTCATTAACATAAAATAAATCATTAGCTTTGATATTAAGCTTCTACTATCTGCAAGTTTCTATGATTAATGTTCATGACTGCATCTGCCAAATAATAAAATATACTTTTTGTTGAAAGGTTATCCTGCCTCTTTATTATTAACATTTCTCTTTATACAATTGTTACTGGCATTTTAGGCTGAAGAATATTGGCATAGAAAAGAAGAACTGGGTTTTACAATGGTATAAAGATGCCAATGCATATAACACTTTACCCATCATTTTTTACATTAACCATTTAATTGTTAAAAGACTTAAAGAAATCTGATGGTGCACAGATACGCTTTCAATGTAATTGGACTATCTTTTAGACCCAGTTGGTTCATTCCTTAACTAACCTTGCATGTTATGTTTCGCATCTCCGACCTATATATCAGAGGAAGCACAGAGGGGCAAACTTGCTTCTCCAAATTCAGGAACTACAAGAGGGCATTTTCTTCTGTAGCAGATATTCTCAACTTTTATTTTATCCTTCCACTGCAAAACAGCCAACAGCTCCCATCAGTAGCCTCTCTCATTAGGTGCATTGGCTCTCAATGTGGAGAGGGAAAAAGAGGCCCCCTGGGGGGCTTATCAATATCTGAGGGAGGGAGGTGACAGACTGTACCTACACATACCCCATTTTCCCAACTTCACCTTTGACCCTCTAGAAAGGTTATCCCTTTCACTCCCTTGCTGAAAGAATCACTAGTCTACAACTTCCAAACACATTTATTCCACTCGGGTAGCAGAAATAGAAGAAATCGGCTGAGAATACAGGATTTTTCTAAGGTCTACCATTGTTTGAATTTTTGAACATCTTTCACCACAGGATTTCAAAATAATCTACCTCTGTTGACTCCTTAATTCTCATAAGGCTTCCTTGATACAAATATAAATTATTTTCTCTAGTGGATACATGGAATACTGGGACACAGGTGGATTAAGGTTTTAGTGTCGGAACTTTTATCAGACAGAGAAGGAAGTCAGGCTTCTAAAAAGAATGGGGAGGGAATCCTAGCCTTTCACAGCTATATTTATTTTGCCTAGGGAGTAAGTCAACACAGGTTTAAGGGCCCTCAGTTTTTATCTCAAATCTTTAACAAAACAGAGCCTTTTCTTCACAGAGGCCTATGGCTTTCCTCAGAAAGATCTAGCTTTTTAGTCTTATCAGGTTATAATACGCCCAATTAAAGCCCTAGTATTGTGAACAGCACCTTCTCTTGTGAAATATGGCTGAGTTTCTTTAAAAGGAGTGGCAATGAGGCATTCCTACTAGTTGGTATGATTTCCTTTGTTGTTGTTGTACACATTGACAGATTCTGCCATTTATAATAAATTCTCATGCGTTTATGAGAATATATCCAGAAATATATCCAGGACCATGAGAAATACATAAACACACACACACACACACACACACACACACACACACACACACACACTTCTCTAAGTCACCCCTAGATAGGGGCTCAAAGGTTTTAACTGAAGGGCATTTATGCAGGGGCTGACACCATCGTTACTGTGGGTCAGACACGTATAACTTGTAAGTCTACATTGGCAACTCAAAATACTTTATATTTTCTCAGCCACTAGGAAAGCTTCTTATCAACCAACCACGGCCTTAGTTTAATTAGGTGTCCTTTCAAGAGAATTTCATAAAAGCACATAGCTCAGGAATAAAACACAATAAACACTTAGCTAAAACAGAACCATTTAAGACCCGAAAGGGAAAAATGGACAGAGAGAGAAAGCACTAAGAGTGCCGCTGTTTCACGGCTTTTGGAGTGCTGTAAATACACATCAATGATGGTTTTTCATGAGTAAAATAGAAATCTAAAGATAATTTTAAAAAGTTAACTTCAAAATCGTTAACCAAGTAAGGCAAACTTGCCATAGCGCAAGCTAAAGAGGTCTGGAGAGATGCAGGTACGTCCTGTCGGGAGAGGGGGTTCCTTTCTGGCATTGTCTTCCCTCTGGTCTTTCACCATCCACATCCAATCACAGAGCAGTGTCATGTCCCCATTTTCAAATGAATGCTATAGGGAGAAACATGTCATAACCAGGAAAAGCTCATTCAGGTTAATGTGAATTCCATATCTCAAAGTAGGATGGAAGAACTGCTATAATTAACAGTCTGCGGGTACTTCCATTATAAACCACATTTCTAAGCGGTTTATAACTCAACTGTTTTTAATGAGAAATTGCTCTTTGGGATGAAACTTGGCATGTATGGCTTACAACAAAAAAGTCTCAGATTCATTAGAGCAGATGTGAGCTGTGCCATCTTGGTGCTCTGGCTTCCTAGCCAACAGTTCATTGAACACAATTCACCATCTCCTGCTGGTCCTATCAACCAATGGAGACGGCAGGTACCTGACTCTGAAAAGTGCACCTTTAAAGAAAAAGATCCATTGAAAATATACCAATAACACCAAAGTGGAAGTAAATGAAAGGAAGTACCTTTAAAATTGGTAAAAGTAAACATTCCCACATTTAAATTTTGTTTAAATTCAATTGAAACAAACAAGGCAGTATTCAGACATTTAGATGGAATACTTCTTGCAGGCTAGAACTCGACTTCTACATGGAAGAGCACAGAAGCTTCTCACAAGTAAGAATTATAGTTACGACTTGCGGCCACAATATTTATTAACTATGGTTTACTACAATCTTGTTTTCTCCTCGAGGTATAAAGTTTGGATTCTTGAATTTGATTGTATGCAATATAAGTTTTATCTTAAACAATGGATAATGTTTTACACACGTAATTGTTAATAGCATTTAATCAAGTCATGATAATTACATTTCATTTTTATTGAGATGTAAGTATTCTTTCTACCTTATGACTTCCCAGAACCCTTAAGATTCACATTCAGATAGCTAAAATGTAAGCTAATAAGTTATCTAAATTTGATAAATTAAATAAGTTCTGCATCTCCACTATTCCCATTTTAGTTGCCTCTGCGCACTCTGATGAGAACACAGAGACCTGCTAACCCATTTACTTATTACAAGTATAACTCACCAAACTTACTGTATGCCAAAGACCAGGGGATCACAGTCCCACTTTCATACGATTTTAGTGTCTAAATAAAGATTTCTCACTGATAAAGGATGTTCAAGGAGCTGTTTCCAAGCTCTAAATGCACTGTATATAAAATGTGGTGGGAGAGGGGGAAATCATGGGAGCCTAGAAATATCCGCCATCGTTACTGTTCCTCTGAGCAGCATATCTGTGTTTTCTTGGTCTATGATTGTACGACCCTATGTAATTCATTCAGCTGGGGGAGTGGCAGAAAGGGGAACAGCCTAATTCAGGAGTTTTCCAAAGTGGGTGACTGGCAGATCCCAATTTCCTCAACCAGAAATAAGGTCAGGTACAGGAAGGAGAACGGATATGTTAACATGGTTATAACAATTGATGGTGAGCAAAAGGAGCATGACAGCCAAGATAAACACAAGGGTGAGTCAAGTACCTGAGGAGAGGGAGGGGAGTTCAGATTAGAAAGTACAGAATTCCCAGGTTCAGATTAAGATTGGAAAGGAGATAAGAGGGTTATTCCGTTGCGGGTGTCTGAGGAGGGAGGCCAGAGGCACCAGGCACACAGACAGGCCTACAGTTGAGGGCAGGCTTCAATCAGCACAGGAGGGTCACCAGTCATTAAGAAATATCTCCAGGGTCTTTTCAACTTTCTAGTATCCTAACCAAATGTTGGAAAGCACTAGAATAAACTATTCTTCATAGCAAAATAAGATTTCCCTCCAATTCCCTAAGTTATCCCTCTCTTGAATTGAGCCCATGACACAAAAGTATGACTACGAGAGAGTTCCCCACACCAAAAACAACATTTGATACCAAGTTCAGGTACCAAAAAAGTCACCGTTAGACTTGGAACTTTCCCTGCGTCTTTCAGGCTCAAGAGCCTTACTTCTTTCCTCTGTTCTTAAGCTCCTTGCAAGCACATCATAAAACAACAACAGCAACAAAAAAAAAAACCTTACAATAAGCAGTCAATTAGATAACATTTAAATATCAGTTTAATTTTCCTAAAATATCAAAATGTTCCTTAATATCACCATTCAGTAACTTCTACAATATACGATAAACTGTGAGAATAATCCTAAACCATGTTGTGAAGAACATCAGGTCTCTCCAAAGCTCATAACTATAATTTTTGCATAGACATTTAAAATTGGAATTTGTGACACTGAAATACACCACAAAGTCAAGAGAGCTATATTTGAGGTTTTTGTATGATACCTGATTTAGTGGCCAAAACTATACGATTGCTTGGTTTATGCTCTTTCTTACCTATAAATTGATTTAAAACATATTTAAAGACCTGAACACTTATGAAAGATGCCAGCTAATAAATCTTCCAAGGGAATTTTGATTATACTAACGCTGTCCAAAGTATCAACTATGAATTTCCGAAAGTCCTAGAAGTTATGGAAGTAGATAGGGAACTAATCAAGCATGATGCTCTAAATTGCTTATAACCCTCCCCTTCCTCCCCCACCTCCTCCTCCGCCCATCCTCCTCCTTTTTCTTACGTTTATTAATTAAAGTAGAAATAATGACTCTATCCAAGTGTACTTGCCAATCCTGTATTTCAGATGTGATGAGTTTTGCCACATGAAAGTACCCTACATAATGGTCTAAATAGGGAATCAGCTCAAAAGAGATTTTGCAGAGATGATTAATCAATCTTGTTTTTCTCAAAGTTATCAGACGTCTAATGTTAGCCCTGACATTTTAGTGCAGAGTTCATCACAAGGAAGTCCTTCCTCCGATGTTTACATGAAAAGATTATACACTGTCCTTCCTCATTTCAATGACAAAAGCCCAATATTCCAAATGTCCATTATTCTTTACTCTGTATACAGCCAGTCTTACACATGGGTTCTGTTTTGGACTTCCGTGTGTCTAAATCAACCCAAAAAGATTCAGGACCTGATATTCCACAAAAGCAACCACTGAGAACAGTAAAGACCATTATTTCCTCTCCCACTGCTGGCAGAGGTCAGCATCCCTGTCATTAGCCATGTCATAACATAATTGTATTACTACTCCTTACGTGGGCAGATACTGAGCAATAACTGAACACACACATCATTGTAAAAATGAAAAAGTGCCATTCCTTTGTCCCAATTTAGCATAAAATCAGTGAAAACAATCTTCAGAAATGACACTGCACTAAGAAACTGAAAGGAACTGTTATTACCCTGTAGGCATATATTTAAACTGATGCTCTGACATCCTAAACTAGAACAAAAATGTGACTATATTTTACTACTGAACTCCAGTTGCGAGCTCCTCTAATCCAATTTCTTTTGGTAACATTCAGTTCAATTAAGGGATACAATGTTACTTAAAATAGCCTTAATTGGATGAAACTTGACAGTGGTACCCATCTCTCAATGTGTGAAATATAACCAGGCTTTAAGTTGCAAGAGGTGAAGGCTGTTTCTTCCAGCCTACATGCTCCTGTCCAGTCTATGAGCTACACTGCATTTCACAGGCTGACCTATATACAGCTACATGCCATCGGTTGTGGCTGTTTGTACAAGAGATGCCTCGCACGGTTGCCACAACCAACATCATTTGCATTGTTCTTTTCTCCCGCAATGGGCTATTTGAAAATGGAGGCCAGTATGCATAGTGATGTGTTCATAATGTAATGTGCTTTTACAATAGAGCAATTCTAGATTAAACTATTAACCCAAAATTCTTCCTACGGAGTTTATTAACTGAAAACCTAAGTGGTGTTTTGGCAATCTATAGAGGGCCAGTGCTAGAAAGTGTCAGCAGAGTGAAACCACTACATTTGAGTTTAGAAAAGCTTCAATAAGAGGATATTCATTTTCTCCATTAGGGCCTCCTCTGACACTGAAAAAATGGCATTGGGGTAGCTCAGGGTACAACTGCATGACACTGAAACACAGACAGATACTGGTTCCTCTGGGATTTAGCACACCAACTTTAACTAGCAACGTGTTGACAGTTTTAAAATAAAGATAATTAGTAATTTATGATCTTATCACCCTATTAAAAACAAATAACCTGACAAAGTGACTGTTTCTTGTAATAAACTACATATTCATTACACCTCTGAAAGAGACAAGGTTTACATAGCAGCCTTGTCTCTTTTAAGGAAGTCTGCTCCAACTTGTTTTTACGAAATGTAGATACAGATTGCTTATTTCATCTCTTCCAAACTTCTGCTAATACCTCATATCCCTGCAAATCCACTTGAGTAACTGCAAAAATGAATGCTAGTTGACTACATTTGAAACAATTAAAAATGTAGAGCTGGACAGAAATTTTGTACCAATGGTAATCATTACGGAGTTGGAAATTCTAGTGCTTGGGCTTCCTGGGGCCTAGAAAACTTACTCAGGACATTTAATATAATCAGGGCTCAGTGACAAATATATTTGATAGACTGCTACACAGAGAAGAGCAGGAGAAGGCATCCTGGGAGAAATATTTCCATGAAGTCTCTTCCTACTACGAGAATTACATCTTATGACTTTAGATCTTTAAAAATCCATTATTCCCTGTATAAGTTAAGTAGAAGACTTGCAACTAGTCTATAGAAAGGGTTAGCTAATTTGCATTTAAAAAGAACAGTTTGCTTCTCATACACGGGGTGACTTAAAAGGAACTTCAGTGAGCTGCTAGTAAATAAATTCTGAAGACTTTCTCAATTAATTTATTCAATTCACAGCACAACCCACTAAAATTATTTAAAGCACTTAATTGGAAAATGATTTAATATATTGAAGCAATTCTTGATTTTCCAAAGCATTTAACTTTGAAATTAAATCTGACCCTACTATCACAAGAATGACAAGTGAAACCTGTATCCAAGTCATTACCTTCTTTTTGGAGCCTAAAATCACTGATAAATTTAATAAGATGTGTCCAGTTTTATTGCCAAAACGGTTCTGACCTTTCGGTTCCATTACTACTGCAGAATATGTCTACTATCCAAGATAGGTCTGCTACTTTATAATTTTTATTACTACCAGTAATAGTGTTGTAAGCAAAATAAAATGTTACAAACACAAAATACTTGCTTATAAAGGCGAAACAGATTTTAGAAAAAAAAAGAACTATGTTACCAACTAAGAATGAAACTTAAGCACACAAACTTCTCTTGCCAAAGTTACCCGTGCCTTCCAACTTGACCCAGCTAAAGGTCTCCTCCCTGTATGATGAAAAGCCTTTCTGCCTTGCCCAATACTAGGTTTCCCTCGTTTCGAACTTGCCTAAACACCATCGGCACACCACCTCCCTGCCCTTGGGTCTCACTGTGCACAGCATCGAGGAGCTTCTCCACAGGGTTCACTTAACTAACAGTGCGTGCGTGCGTGCGTGCATGCGTGTGTGTGTGTGTGTGTGTGTGTGTGTGTGTGTGTGTGTGTGTGTCCCGACTGACCAAGACTCGGGGCTGCGAGTGGGTAGCGTGGTGGGTAGCCCTGGGGCTGGGGATGCAGCGCACTAAATACCTCTGTATCACGTAAAAAGCTGCTTGATGATGACTCGCCACCGGGCAAATGTTAGGTGTCCCAACAATTTATTCAGTGGAATTCACTGAGGGGCCGACATGGAACTGCTTGCAGGGGCTGTGAGTATCAGGCAGATTTACCACCAAGAGGGAGCTAGGCGTCAAAACCGCTAGCCCGGGGTTTCAGAGAACTCAATTCTCGCCAACGTCCACCCGGCTGAACACGTCCAATAAGCCCGAAGCGGCATGGCCGTGTCCCTACAGTTGCTCTAAGGAGGCCAGTCCCCGCGCGTCCTCCCCCTCCGGCCTCCGGGCTGAGAGTTCCAGAAGCCCCAGGAGTAAACCCCTCCCTAAGCACCCCTTGACTGCTCTATCCTTGGGACAAGTGGAACTACGCAGTAGCTCCGGCCGGCGCCCCCACCCCCGGCCACCCGCATGGTCAGCCTCGCCCCGGTCCCCCGCGGCCTTGGCACCTGGGGGTCACTGAGCTGTGGGTACAGCTCAGCCTGGGACTCTGCTCCAGCACCGAACCGAATGCGGGAGCTTCGGACGTGAACGCGACTCGCTCGCCCGGCTCCCAACAAACTTGCAATTTCCGCGCGCACCCCCAAGCGGGAGCTGTCCCCCAGACCCGGCTTCCCCGCTGCGCCTCGGCCCGCAGACCGGCATCCGAACACCCGGCTCCGCTGTCCAAACGGGTTTGGTAAAACAAAACAGTGGTGGAGCAATGTTTCCCGGCGGGGGGCGGAGACGTCTCCCGGGTCCCTGCACCCCGACTCCCTGCTGCTCCCCTGGCAACTAATCCCGCTCAGGAAAGCGGTGCCATGAGCCCCCGCTGCCGGCGACAGGGAGGGAGGAAGGGAGAAGGGGAAACTGGAAAATAAGCTGAATTCTCTCACTCTCTGCCTTGGTTCTCGAACCCCAGACACACCCCCAAAGTATTCCGTGGTTTTCTCCTAATTTTTTTTAAACGCCCCCCGGCAAACCTAAGCAAGGATCCTTAGTCGCGAACAGCAGAAAGGAAAGAACCCGAGCAAATCGTGTCACTTTCCGCACAATCGCGGTGTTTGGCAAACCCCAGGAGCCGCTCCACAATATTTACTACCCAAGCGCACGCAGGGCTGCAGCGGGCTGCGAGCCGAGCGCGCCCCGGACCGGCCTCCACCGACCGGCCCGGCTGCCGAGCTGGCCGGGCCGCCGCCGCCCCCCTCCCGGGATCAAGCAGGGAGAACACGGTGGAAACAAAAGCAGAGCGTTCACCTTGTTGCAATAGTAGGGGTCCAGGCAGGGAGAAGGTCCCAGACAGGGAGCGTCGGGCGCAGCGGCGGGCTGGGCTGGAGGTGGATAAAATCTTACGTCCATTTCACTCTCACATCAAGCAACTCCTTTTCTTTTCCTTTTTTAAAAAAAGTGTTCAGCAAAACAAGCTTAGACGGAACAGAGAGAGGTGTCTGGACTCAGGAGTAAAAGAAACACCTTCCTTCCCTCACATCCGTTTGTGGTTTGTTTAAGAAGAAGAGGAGAAAAAAAAAAAAAGAAAAAAAAAAGAGGGGGGAAAAGCGCTCAACTCTCCCCCAAGCCGCGGCGCGCACCCGTCGGCGCCGAGCGCGCAGCCTATTCCGCCGCCGCCTCCCGGCCCCTCCGCCGCCGCCGCCGCCGGGCAGGTAACTTCATGCGCTCATTGTCCCCCCGCCCGCCCTCCCCATCCCCGCCTCCCGCGCCCCTCGCCGCCCGGCACACGCGCTCGAGCTCGGGCTCTAGGTACTGGGCGTTTTATTGGAGTCTCTGAGTTGCTCTGCTTTTAGTTTATTTTCTCCACCTTGGAGGCCTGGGATGGGGGAGGAATGAAGAGGGGCACAGGGCGGGAGGAGGGGTGAGAGCCCCGGGCCGGGAGGGGTACGGTGCGCCGCAGGACGCGGGCTGCTCACGGCCCAATGGCTGCTGCTCCGGCTGGGGGCTGGAGGAGGGAGGAGCAGAGAATCAGGAGAAAAGGGCGGCCGGGCCCGGGACTAGGCGGCAGGACCCCGGGGAGCCTCCGCTGTGCCCTAGCCGCGCTCCTCTCGGCCGGCGCATCGCACACAAAGGGGCTAGGGCACCCGAATCACCCGCGGCTGCGGGGCACGGTGGGGAGCGCACAGCAAGGGGGCGCTGTGGCGCACCCCGCCCCCCGGGCCCGCCTCTACCCCACCCCTCTCCCACTGTCCCCTGAGCGGCTCTCCGCACCAGGTCTCTGCGCGCCCCCTCCCAACTCCCAGTCCCTGGGGAGGTGACTGCTCCACTCAGCGCTGCTCCTGGGGGCCGGTAGCCCGCAGGGAGAGCGAATCCTCTGTGCGCTGTGAATGGGCTACTGCCCCAGGGACCCGAGCGGACCTCAGGGTGTGGAGGGGCTGTAAGAGTCGCTCCACTTCCGTTGCTTGCTCCCACCTCCAGCCCTCACCTTCCAGCGATCTGTGCCCAACCGGAGGGGAAGGCTGCCTTAAGAATTCGCGAAAGACCACACAGGGGTTATTCAAAGGGTAATAGGGAACAATGATCCGCACACAGGATCGGGCTAGAGGGGAAACGCGCGGGCTTGCTAGTTGCCCATTATGGGATTCTTGTCTTAACAGTTGGAAGCCCAGTAATGTTCTCGGAGGTCTACGGAAGACCTGAATCAGCCTCCCCATTGCTCAGGTTGGTAAGTGGGATGAGGAAATCCCAATCATATTTTCCTGTCTTACTTCTCAAACCCGGAAACTTGCAACTTCATGTCTCCTAATGGTTGGAAAAGTTTGGAATATCTTGGACGCTGTCCAACAGATTTATTTCCGGGCTCTGTCCTTGGTGGAAAGTCCGAGCAGGAGTGTGTAATATTTACTTTGCCAGGAGAGAGCAGCCCCGCGCATTAGGGCCCAAGACCCTGCAAAGGAACCTGAAGCACTTCACCTGTTCCACTTGTTTCTGGCGCTATGAGGATGCTAACATTTTGCCACCCTGCACAACCTTCTAGTTCACGTTAATTACCAACTGCGCTGCAACTTGCCCACAGCTGTGTTGCTTCCTCTGTAATTGAGAGCATCAGTCACTTACAAGCAGGGAAATCTGGGGGAAAAAATCTATAAAGATAGTATAAGAAATAATCAAATTAACATGATTGGGCATCTAAACATGGCTCCCTTAGGAATCTTGTTAAGCATTGCTTTCTACGCCTTACATAATTTTTCTCTTAAGCCATTGTTTTCTTTCTCCCCTTTTCTGTAAGTAGCAAAAATCTAGCTTTCTCCGTATCTCAAGATTGACATGGTGGAGACTAGTGTAGGGAGAGAGCAGTAAGAAAAAAGAATTCCTCTCCACTGGATTCAGAAGAACCTCCATATTTACAGATCCTTCAAGGCACAAAATATAAGTAAGAAACAGAATACATTCTTCCTCTGAATAAAGGTCTTTATAATAAAATTTAAATGAAGTTTTGTGGTTTGTAACATCAGTGTTCAAAATTTCAATTGTAAATGCTAAAATGTGCCTATATATATTTCCTTCCATGATTTAAAACAAAATTCTTAGGTTTAAATTAAATATTTCTAAGCTTAAATGTCTGTCATCGATCTAGCATTTATTACTAACATTTTACATTGTTTCAGAATTTGTTTTTTTAAAACTCCCTTAGGTTTCATAATTGCTTTCAATTTGATGGCCCTGTGAAAAACAGAAAGATGAAATGATTCAGGGTGGAAGCAATATCATTACAACTCCTTGAAACCTGGGGGAAGATAATGATGTCTCCACTTTGCTCCACAGACTTACCACTTTCTTCTGTCTTAAAGGAAAATCCAAATGCATGGGACCTATGTATTCCTCTATTTAATCAAGGGCTTGGTTTCTTCCATGTACAGTGCATAGAATTAAAGTGATATGTTTGTGTATGGCATGGTGTGATGGGTGGGAATGTGAACTGTTGATTTAAAAAGCTCTTAACTCCAATCACTCTTACATGGAAAGGAGTCCATGAAGGTCAGTGAGGGGTAGGGATGAAAATGGAGTTAATGATTGGCCATGCCTACTTGATGAAGTTTCCATAAAAGTCCCAAAAGTACAGTGTTCAGAGAGCTCCCGGGTTGGGGTCGAGTTGCTGGGAGAACCATGGTACTGGAGAGGGCATGGCGGCTCAGTGCCCCTTCCTATATACCTTGCCCTACACATTTATTTTTTTCTGGATGCTCATCTGTATCCTTTTATAATAAATTAGTAAAACATAAGTAAACTGTTTTTCCTGAGTTCTGTGAGCTTCTCTGGCGAATTAATCAAATCTGAGGAGGGAGTCATGGGAAACTGATTTAAAGCCAATTGGTGGGAAGCACAGGTAACAAACCTGGATTTGTGATTGGTGTCTGAAGTGGGGATGGGGGTGGGGACCGTCTTGTGTTTCTGAGCCCTTAACCTGTGGGATCTGATGCTCTTTCTAGGTAGACTGTGTCAGGGTTGAGTTAAATTGCAGGACACACAGCTGGTGTCACAGAATTGCTTGATGTAGGGAAAAGCCCTACACATGTGAGAGCAAAGGAGACACAGGGGGAGGACTGAGTTTCCCAACTCGGGTGAGAATGTGAGCTGTTGATTAAAAAAATAATAATAATAAAGCTCTAACTCCAATCACTCATATATAGAAAGTAGACCGTAAAGGCCTTCTCAGTGTAATCTGAAAAAAAAAATACTCTTTTTATAACGCTCTGCCCAAGGCCTAGCATTTATTGAATGAGTGTACTACCAAGAAAAACTTGGGGGAGGTTGATTAGCTAAACCTCTGATTAAAGCTTATTAATTTGGAAGATAAAATAGTAGTGTGGCATTATATTACTTTTCAATTTCTAGGACATTCAACTTTATCAGGGCTAAGTTTACTCATTTATTCATTCATTCATTTATTCATTGGTACATTATTCAACAAAGACAGGTTAGCAGGGCAAAGCACCATGCTATGTGTTGTGTATAGGTTGACATATAAAACAATACTTAAAACAGTTTCTGCCTTAGATGAGTTTCTAGTCTTCCAGAGCAGTGTTTCCAACCTTATCTGGTGGGTGGACTCACCCTAGAAGCTCTGAAAAATACTCATGTCTGGCCTCCGCCCCCACAGACTCTGATTCAATTCATCCAGGGTTAGGGTCAGGGCACAGGCATTTTTTAAAGCTCTCCAGTGGTTTTAACTTTCAGGAAAGATTGAGAACCACTGGTTTAGAAGGAAAGATAAGCTGGGCACAAAGGGAATGTTAAAAGCAGGAAATTTTAGTAAATAAAATTTACTGGCTGGATTGATATTTTGTGTTGGCTCTCATAAGGGGACCTTGAGGATCACCATTCCCAGGACGCTGTCATCTGCACGACTGAATGTCACAATTTACTCAGTTACCCTAACTAAACATGAAATAACATGCTTACAACTAAACAGATTACAATTTGGTCATCTCAACTAGGAACTTTATAAACACTAATTACCAGAAGTGTGTCATGAACAAAACATTTTCTGATTGGCATTGATGTAATAATATCGATAGCTACAATTTATGAAGTGCCTACTATTTCCTAGACCCGGTCCTAATGTCTTTACATTTAATTTCACTGTCTCATTTAGTTTTACAAATTACGTTGGAAGCCCTAACCAATAATTACAAACCACACTTAGCTTTTGATTTTGTTCCCTCAACATTACCCATCTTCATTTTAATTATAGTTTTATAATTGTTGTGTTTTCAAATCTGCAGTTGTTTTCATTGACCACATTTTATGTTTACTGATTCTTTGTACTATGTAGGTTAGTCCTAAATCTTGTAGTAATGCCTCCAAATTACATACAGGGTGCATTACTTTAGAGGAAATATCCCCTAGACAGTTAATCCTATCCATGATTTATGAGAGTCTCATAAAAATCATTTAACCAAAAAAAAAAACGGCCCTTTTTAAGGGGCATTTTTGGTTAGATTTTGGAGCTAGTTTTTCTTTAAGGGTAGAAGTCCTCCATATATTGACTATGAGAATGAAACATCTTATAGAGGGATTTATTTTGAAATGCTAAATATTAAAACTAAAATCAAAGCATGCCATATTTTATAAGTAAGTTAATATTCCATCCTTCACTGGCCTTCTTTTGGGTTTGAACTTTCTATTGGGTTGTTGGAAAAGTCATGACACGTATTTGCGACAGATGGCACTGTTTGTTTTTGGAAGTACTAGGGTCATTCGCATCTATGTTATTGCTATGTCATTTGACAGCTGACAGTTCTAGCTTCGTTCTAAAAAAAATGAGTGGTTTGGTTGCGTTTTGGAGATTTTACAATAAGTTGAAGATGGAAGACAAAACTGTGCAATTTTGCCATGTTTTACTGTTTTACTTCCATAAAGGGAAGAACGCGCATCAAGCTTGTGAAAAGTTGCATAAAGTTTATGGTGACAATGCTCTACAAGAACATCAGTGCCAACAATGGTTCACGAAATCTAAGCTGGTGATTTTGATCTCAACGACGGTCCTTGGTCAGGGAGGCCCACCGAGGTTGATGACGACCAAAAAAAGGCATTGATGGAGTTAAACACATGTTACACGACACATGAGATTGCAGAAACATTGAACATCCATCATCAAGTGTTCATGGCCACCTGAAGAAGCTGGGATACGTAAGCAAGCTCAATATTTGGGTTCCGCATGAACTCAAAGAAGTTCATTTGATGGTGCATATAAACATCTGTGATATGTTCATTAAACATGAGGAAAACGATCCTTTTTGAAGCGACTGATAACTGGTGATGAGAAGTGGATTGTTTACAACAATGTGGTGCACAAACAGTCTTGATCCCGACGTGATGATTTGCCTCAAATTACATCGAAAGCAGACATTCATCAGAGGAGGGCTATGCTCTCAGTGTGGTGGGATTTTAAAGGTGAAAGCAGACATTCATCAGAGGAAGGCTATGCTCTCAGTGTGGTGGGATTTTAAAGGTGTCGTGTTTTTCGAGCTCCTACCAAGGAGCCAACAATCAATTTGAATGTGTACTGTCAGCAATTGGACAGTTTGAATGACTCCATCATCAAGAAATGTCCAGAGCTTGTTAATTGTAAAGGAGTTGTGTTTCATCATGAAAACGCAAGACCACACACAAATTTGATCACCCATCAAAAATGATTGGAGCTTGGATGGGATGTGTTGCCACGCCCACCATACTCACCTGACCTTGCGCCGTCAGATTTCCACGTGTTTCACTCTCTTCAAAACTCCTTGCATGGTATAACGTTCAATTCAAATGAAGCTGTAAATCTGCACCTTGTTCAGTTTTTTGCAAATAAAGACTGGTCCTTCTATGAACAAGGCATTATGAAGCTCACTGAATGATGACAAAATGTTATCAAATAAAACAGGCAATATATCATTGATTGATCTTTATTCTTTATATAAATAAATGACCTTTGAAAAACATAGACAAAATATGTCATGACGTTTCCGACAACCCAATAGTAATAGCTGATGCCTCAATCTCTCCTGTAGAAGAAAGCCTCACTCTTTTATTTTTAGCAATTTTGTTTTTAATTTTTTTTTTTAAGATTTTTAATGGGGAGATACAGCACTGGGGAATTGGGGGAAGGGGAATGGACAAGTTGCTGTCCTTTTGTTCTTCAGTCTAGTTGTGGAGGATGTTGCTTCACTGGCCCAAGTTGGCACCATGATTGCGCTCTTCCCGGGCGAGGCAGATCAGTCGCCGGCTTCTGGACAGCCACTCACTGCGGCTGCTGGCCGCTCACGCTGGCTGCTGGCGACACACGGTAGCCCATGACAACCCACTGCATCAGGGGCTGCAGCCTACGCCGTTGCCAGCGACTCATGGCAACCCAGCTCCAGGTTGAACTGTTGTTCAGCATCTTAGCTGTAGAGGGCAGTGTCACTGGCCCTCATGTGGGATCCGAACCGGGTCCTCTTGCGTCCCAAGCCAGCTCTTAACCACCGCGCCACTCAGCCGGCCCAAGCCTCACTCTTTTAAAATTCCATTCATTTGACACTTCATATGGGCCACCTTATATTATAAGGCATCTTGTTATGCATGTGTTTACAGGTTTACCTTCCTGACAAGGTCGTGGGAGAGAAATAACTCTTTTTGTTTCCTTAGAACCTAACGAACACTGATTCCTACACATTTGAAAGGTTCGAAAAACATCATTAATGGTCTTGATGAGAAATGTTTACATTTTCTCAATTTACCACGTCAAATGTGCTGTTGTGCAAAGTTATTTAACATTTTCTAAAGTAATTCAAATGGAAAACAGGATGTTATGCAAGACATAATATAATGTGATGGGGGAACACAGAGTACTGAAGTTTATTTCCTGGGGAGACTAGTGAGAAATGACTAGATTGTAAGTCTTTCAACCAGAAAATAAAGGATTTCAGAATGAGGAGGAAAGTTTGAAGGAAATGATATAGAGTCCACAGATACCTCACATGCTACTAAATGACTCATAAAATGCAATATTTTTTACATAATATGGGACGTGTGCCTTACTTGTTCATCTCACCATTGAGTGGGGTACAGTACTTTGATCTTCAACAATATACAACATTTGTGCCATAATAGCTATAATAGGACCATTCAGCTATTTTACACGGCAATAATCCAGTCCTCTCTCATCAGGATAAACTGTGAGGACAAATCCTTTCAAAATTGGAATTAGTTCCTTGTAGAAGAGTGAGGCGACAATTATCCCTTAAATAGGAGCAGCTGCAACATGGTATTGGCCTGGAGCGTGGCAGTGAAGTGTTTTTCCAGTGCAATTAAATGGATTTTTTAATGCAAACTAATATTCTATAAAAAGTCAATTGGAAGGTGAGTAGGTGTGGAAGTGCTGAGATGAAAGGAACAATCATTTTGCTTACCGGAGTTAATATTCCTGCCTCAGTAAATGCTATTTTGGAGAAAATGGATAATCAGGGCACATACTTTCCCCATAAATGGGGCCCTAAAGGGAACCAGAGTAATACAAAGAAAAGATAATTCTGGTTTACTTGTACACTCCATGTCTTATTTTGAACTGTGTTCATAGCTATGTTTTGTTATTGTTGTTTTTCAAAAAGATAGGATGAGTCAACGGCAACACTTCAATTTAAACAGGAAAAGTAACACTTGGGTGGCAAAAACATAACTCATAGGACTTACACGCGTCAGCGCCTAAGTCCAGAGTGAGACAAAGAGGGATGGGAACTCCTTTTTTTTTTTTTTACCACAGAGATGATTAAAGGATTGGAAAATGAGAACTTTAAGAAAGATTAAAGGACTTGTCTAGAGAGGGCAATGCTGAGAGGCAATGTAATATCTTCAAATTGTGTATTTCAAGAGTTCTTTCATAAACAAGGAGAGAGCACCTCCACTGAAGATAGGACATGAGGAATTGGATGTAATACTAGAGCACTGAGATTCAGTCACACATGGAAAGAATCTCCCCCAGTGATCTTGAATGTAGTGCCGATGGAGAGTGTGGGCTCTCCATAGGACTGATTTTTAAATCTCTGCACCCAATGAAAGTTTGTCTGGTTACCATGCACCCAACTGATACCCCATCCTCTTCTTGAAGCATGCCTTCTTTATATATAAAAGATCAAGTCGGCAGAGGGTTTGAACTTAGCTCTAATTATCTAAAGGTTTTCCATGCCCATAAATTTTGGATAGCCTAAGATGACAATGAACCAAGATGTATCGTGTAGTTCTTCGAAGTCTAAAAGTGCTTTTTTATATATACAGAGGATGCCAAAAGAAATGTATACACATTTTAAGAAAGGAAAACACTGTATTAAAATTGTAATACTCAATATATACCGATAACAAAAGATGAACACAAGTCATGTGTATACTTTTTTTTGTCTCCCCTGATATATATTAGATCTTATTCCTGAGCATTTCAAGGAATTGGGTTACAAAGAAAACTAGCACACAGCTGATTTTGCAGGCCAAATTTAAGATATGGTATAAAATAAGAATTAAAATATTTCATACGTTAATGTTACTTTGTAAAAGGATACTCTCACATGATGGGGATGGCCTTTTAGGATGATCCCAGAGCCAAAGATGAAAGAAAAGCCATCCTCCTGCTTTAGTATATTCTAATGTGTAGCCTTCGAGTCACTAATTCCACACATTTTTAAGACAGGCAGACCCTTCAGCTGCCATTCAGGCTGACAGTTGCTGTGAATCCCACTCCTCCCAGGAAATCTCCCAGCATTGATTAGGTAAGTGACTTGTCCCCCTCACCCTGCCCAGTTTCCACACGGAGTTCCTGCTCTCTGCCCTGATTAGGTACTCATCACTTCCTTCTACAATAAATGCACTTATGCTTGACCTTTACATAATGCAATTACCTGTCTGTCCATGTATTGCTTTAATGTTTTCATCTTGTTTCTAACGGCAGTCCAATACGTCTGTTTGTGTTTGATGCTGATTACAAGCTCCTAGAGCAGGGGTTCTCAACCTGTGGGTCGCGACCCTTTCGAGGGTCGAACGACCCTTTCACAGGGGTCGCCTAAGACCATATTTTCAATGGTCTTAGGAACCGAGACACCGGTCCTCTATCCATCTCCAGGCGGGTCCGCCCACATGCAGATACACCCACATACAAGTACCCAGTTTCAAGACAAAATTTCATTTATTTGTAATTAGAAATAAATATTTCACAATATATAATTACATATTGTTTTTGTGATTAATCACTATGCTTTAATTATGTTCAATTTGTAACAATGAAAGTACATCCTGCATATCAGATATTTACATTACAATTCATAACGTAGCAAAATTACAGTTATAGAATAGCAATGAAAATAATTTTATGGTTGGGGGTCACCACAACATGAGGAACTGTATTAAGGGGTCGCAGCATTAGGAAGGTTGAGACCCACTGTCCTAGAGGGAAGGGGACAGAATCTCTTTAAGGGGACCATTCAGTTCTTTAAAAAGTGCTCATTGAAAGAAGACAACTTAGCATTTTTTTCCTTTGGTTTCAGAAAGCGTTAATTTAGGTAGCTACTGGTAGAGATTCAAGATGTCATCATATGTAAACACTTTCACTTCATTAAGACAGGTTGGGAAAGAGTTAACAATACTATTATATTCTCTGTGTTGCTGTGATTATGGTTGGATATCACTTTTAATTAAGGAAACCATTTATTAAAGGCCCAATATATGTGAGTTGTTGCTCCTCCTCCCAGCATCCCATCCACTTGGCTGCTGAGGAGTGGTCAATTTATGTTTTCTGTGTGGCCTATATAAGCATTTATAACCTCTAGAATGGAAATTAACTGGAGAATTAATGGAGGAAAAAGCATTTTAAACAGAGAGAAGTGCATGAGAAAGTCAAAGAGGCTTTCAAGACAAAAGTTTCAGAACAAGCAATCGGGGATTTGCTGTAGTTTTTAAGGTGCCTAGGTCTGGAGGTAGGGGGAGGATGGAGGGACCAGTGAGGGGACACATAGAAAGAGAGTTCAGATCATTGAAACTGTGTAACTGAGAGCTGGAATTTTATCTGGAAAAGGTTGGGAAGTCTTGAAAGACTTTTTTATTGAGGGAGAGGGGTTAGGGCTATGGAAAAGGTGAGTGCTCTTTACACCCGGAACCCAACAAAGCATAGAAAACATTGTCTTTGACCTCAAGGAGCTAACTGTTTATTATAGAAAGTTGATGGGGGAAGTAAAGTGTGATAGATACTATGACCAGCCTGGGATGTGGGAGTTGGAGGACCTGCAAAGCCTTCCTGAAGAAAATCATGACTTGATGCCTGACCTGCATCTAAAAGAGAAATAAGAGCTCTTCATGCAAAGACCAAGGGAAAGGGGATACTGCACGGAGGAAACTGGGAACAAAGGCAAAGAAGGAATAAAAACATGAAGATTACAAGTCATTTACCACGTTCTTTCAGCTTGTGGAATGCATTGTCATTTTATTAACAGCATCTTCTGAAAAGCAAGTTTTTAATTTTTCTAAAATTTAATTTGTCAAATTATATTTTGTGTCCTAAGGCAGCTTTGTCTAACCCAAGTCACAGTTTTATCCTGTATATTTTCTGGTATTATTTTTATAGCTTTAGCTCTTACGTTTAGGTCTGTGCTCTGTTTAGAGTTAATTTTGTATATGGTGGTGTGAAGTAAAATTTATTTTTCCATACGGATATCCAATTGTTCCAGCAGGATGTGTTGAAAAGAACTAACATTTTCCCATTTAATTACCTTGACACTTCTGTTGAAAAATCTATTAACAGCATATGTATGGGTCTATTTTTAGACTTCTATTTTTGTTCAATTGATCTATATGTTTATAAGGCTAATATCATGCGGTCTTCATTATTGTAACTTCAGAGTAAGTCTTAACATCGAGTAGTGTAATTCTTCCAACTTCATTCTTTCTCAAAATTGTTTTGGTCCTTTGCATTTCCATAAAATCTCTAAAATAAACATTATTTTCAACTAAAATGCCTAGAATTTTTATTGGGATTTCATTGAATCTATAGATCGTTTTGGGCAGGATGATATCTTATATGAAGGCCCTCATAGTAGAGCACTTCATTCGTTTAAGTATGCTTTAATTTCTCTCAGTGTTGTTTTGCAATTTTTACTGCACAGCTCACATATATATTTTGTGGAATTTATCCTAAGTATTTCATAATTTTGATGCTATTATAAATGGGCTTTTTTCCTGATTTCCAATTGTTCCTACTATAAAGAAATATGATTATTTTTGCATATCAGCTCTTTATCCTACAGTCTTCCTAAACTGACTTATTAGATTTAGTAGCTTTCTTGGGTAAACTCTGATAAAGAATATATAAAGATCTCCTAGAACTCAGTAATAAGTGGACAAACAACCCAATTTTACAAAGGCAAAAGCTCTTAGACAGGACTTAGATATAGGACCTGACATTGATATATTTGTATTATAATATTTTATGGACAATGGGGTTTTTATGTACTATAATTTCCATCACAAAAAGGATTCCATAAGCAATTGCAGGTGTTCATTACTAAAAGAGAGTGCAGGTACCCCTTTTCCTGAGATTTTGTTAATCTGCCATTTTAGCAGCTGTGGTATATAAATAAATATTAAACTGCACAATGTGACCCTCTGTGATCTACCTATCTCTCCAGCCTCTTGCTTTCCCATCCTTACAACACCCTACCCTCAGCCCTAAATTCCCCATTTTCAATTACAGCAAATACTAAACTGCTTGGATAGAATCATAGCCCTTTAATCTCAATTCTGAAGTCTTAAAAGCTCTGAAAACTTAAAATTTTTTCATGACACGTTTGGCAGCAAAATCTAGAAGCCACATCTAATCCAAACTGACAAGAGGCTCCTTATAGAATTTATTGATCCTATTCAGTAAATATTTCTATGTTTTGATGCAGACATGTACTGCTTTTTATTATGGGGTGCTACTCCAAATCTTGTATCAATGGGAATTTATATAATATATGGCATAAGCTTTGAAAAGTTCAAAAATTGTAAATTTCAAAATACATTTGGCCTATTGGGTCTCACATAAGGGATTATGGACCTCTACTTGTAGTCACTTAAACTCCCCATGATTCTTCTGAAGCAAATCCATCAAGGAATAATTTATCTACAATAAAGTCCATTAATTCAAAATGCACAGTTAGATGAGTTTTGAGAAATGTATGTAATTGTGAACCATGGCCACAATCATATAAAGAACATCTCCATCAGTTCAAAAATCAAGAGAACAGGGAGTCATAGTTTCCAAGGAGGAGAACACTCCAGGAGAGAATGGTAGACATGCATCCGTTTCCTCCCGCAATTGGTCATCCATTCAACAAACACTACTTGAATGCTCACTATATGCCGGACAGTGCTAGGCTCTAAACCCACAGAAACTTTTCTATACCCTCTCCTGGATAGACAGTCATCTGCTTTCTTAACTCCAACTGCAACTTATTTTCCAATCCCTCTCAAACCTGTGTCCCATTCCTATTTTCTGAGTCCCAGGTGCCTACTTCCAACTGCCCATGAGCTATATCTGCCGGCATTTCTTCAGTCACTCACACTTGACATATACATATAAATCTTGATAAATACAATACACATATAATTCATTTCCTCCTGCAATACATACCTTGTTTAACAGTTCTAGTCAACACCTATGGTTAACCAAGGCTCTCACTGTCTCTCATTTCTCATATAGTTTTTTGCTGTAGCCTCCCACTGGGTCTCCTTCCCTACAATTCAACATCGATATACCCACCATGACTAACAACCTAAAAATCACTTTGAGCATGCCATTGTTCTACTTAACACCTTCAACAGCTTTCTGATACCCAAACACACCAAGCCATTTGCTTTCCAGCAAACAGCCACGTGTGCTAGCCTTATTTTCAAGCATTGGCACCTGCTGTTCCTCCGCTCTCGGAAGAACACACTCACTACCACATAGTCACATGGCAGATCCTATTACCTTCAAATCCCACAGCAAATATTACTCCGGCAAAACCGTAGTAAGCCCTCCGTCGCCTCACACACTCTGTTTTTCTTCATTACTGTGCTGTAATGGTTTGTTTATAAACTCTTGTTTCCTTCTAGATTGTATCTCAATCAGCTTTGTACTTCCAACATCTGGTATAGAAACGAGTACAAAAAGCTAGTTTTGAAAGGGCAAGTTTTTTTTTTTTTTCTGATTTTGATGTGACTAGCTTCTATTAGGGGTTATTTGGGAATATGTCATTTTTATTGCGAATGCAGTAGTTTAAAAAAAGATTTAGCCACTTCCTTAGCGGTGGTTTATCTCTCCCTCAGAGAAAACCAGAATGAGTTTTTCAATAAAATGATTGAAAAGGTACACTGAATGTTCAATTTAATTATTTCCATTCCTGCAAAAAAGGTCTTTTAGAGAGGCTGCTGTTTGGTAAAATGTGATAAAAGTACCAACACATTCTTAAAAATTGTAAATTAATTTATAAATTTCCATTCAAAGTTTAATCTGCTATTTTCACATAAGAAAACTCATAAGGTTGCTTCCTATTGACTTAGTATCTTTGCATCTAGAGTTTAAGCCAGTATTTAATCTCTTTCTAGAAGCTTCCAGAGGTGCTTGGTACATATCAGTGAATGTTGTCCATGTTTATTGCTTTATTTCACAGCCAGTGTTCCAGACCTTAGCTTAAATTTCTAGTCTTATTTCTCTCAACTTTTGTGTTTCTACCAGATCAGATCACTTCATATTCTTTTAACATGGCCTGAGTTTTTCTGGCTTTTATGTGTTTGTTCCTGGGTCACGCCGTACCTTCCACTTCTTCCTGTCTTCATCTTTACCCTCTTGCTTCTGTTTTCATTTTAACTGCCACTGCCTTCCTCAAACCCCTCCTGGTCCTTCCAACTGGGTCTGGGGTTTCTCTTTTCTCATTGCTAAACACACAAAGTCAACAAGTAAAGTTGTGAACTCATCCTACAAAAAGTGCTACATACCTCATTGCTGAATATCAGTACAGTCACCTTCAAAGTACTCCCCTTGGGAAGCTATGCACCAATGCCAGCACCTAGTCCACCTTTCAAAGCAATTTTGGAACTGTTTTTCTGGAACGGCCATCAGAGCTGTCATTGTATTACCCTTGATGTTCTGAATGTCCTCAAAATGTCTTCCTTTCAATATTTCCTTTATCTTTGGGTAAAGAAAGAAGTCATTGGAAACTAGATCACGTGAGTAGGGTGTTCCAATACAGTTATTTGTTTACTGGCTAAAAACTCACTCATAGACAGTGCTGTGTGAGCTGGTGCATTGTCGCGATGCACGAGCCATGAATTGTTGGCAAAAAGCTCAGGTCATCTAATTTTTTCACGCAGCCTTTTTAGCACTTCCAAATAGTAAAGTTGGTTAAGTGTTTGTGCAGTTGGTACAAAGCCATAATGAATAATTCCTCTGATATAAAAAAAAAGTTAGCAACATTGTTGCAATAAGTTTGCGAACTTAATTGTCATACCTTGTATTATTGGTGATCCTTACGAGACTTCTCATATTTCACTTTGTGCTACAGTTATATGTATTTTATTCAATTTCCCTTCTTAATGAACTGTTGGGGCAGTCTTATCATGTGCTGTTCATCTCTGAGGCCCCTGCAATGTCAAGTACAATTTCTTAAATGTAACAAGTACTCAATTATTATTTGTTTATTGAGTGAGTTCAAATAAACTTGTACTCTTCACTGTGTTTGGGCAAAATAATTATAACAAGTTCACAATCAAAGTAAGTGGTAGAGTCAGGATTTGAACACGAGCAGATTATTGCACTTTATCCCTAGACTTTATTTCCTCTACAACAGACAGAACATGCATTGCAATGTTGTTGGTTCATCTATATGATAAAGCGCTAATCACTGAAACATAAAGATTATCCTACTAAGACTGAACATTTTCTTGTGGACAATGTGTGAAAAAGATGATTTGATTCTTTCTGTGATATTAATTTCAAAGAGTGGGACATGTACTTATTTAAGAGCATCCCTTTAATAAATTTATGATGATCTCATCAGCTACTGGCAATCTGAATTCTTTCAAGATCTATTCATACACATGTATAGACATATAGGTATAATTACATTTATTATGTGCTTTTGGACTGAGTGGCCCAATTTGAAGGTCTGGACTACTGAGCACTGCTCAATGGCCCAAAGGTGGATTTAGAGCCGAGAATGTGGGATTTGTAATAAGCCTGACTCAGAGCTCAGGGGTTTAGTCTGGGTCTTTGGACTTCAATAAGCTGGAAGAAGTAAGGGAGGCATAAAACATCTTTTAACCTCGGTGCTAGAACTTGAAAATTCAAAGCGAGAGTCTAAAAAATAACTCTAATTTAATCTGTTCTCACATAAAGTAACCACCTGATCTGATTGAAAGCACCATTGTATTAGTTTTCAGAATATGAGAAAGAACTAATGGAAGCCATGAAGCAACACTGAATGTCCCTTCTGCAGTTGGGGATACATTTGAACCTGGTTTTCCTTAATGGCTGAGCTCTTTCTGGGGGACAGAAACAGCCAGAAGTCTCTTTTACAATGCCCTTTAATAGCTGTGTCAAAATGCTCCCGAATTACCTGCAATTCTTCCTTATTTGCAGTTGAGTATATTTTTACCATTTGAAGCTCCAAGTCAATGTGCAGTTCTCCATCTTCTTGTTGGAGAACTCCTTTTCAGCTCTGCAGCCCTCTGTTAAAAATATCTTAAGTAGGTTTTCTACTTTACAAACCAGTGTACAGTTTCCTTTCTCTAAAATATTTTGAGAATGTGAGGTTCTGGCAGGATATAGAGACTACAAATCAGATTAAATAATACCCACTGCCAAGCGATCGGACAGAAAAAGAACCGTACAGAAATGAAAACGACCCATGTTGGCGGCTCTCTGTGGCGCAGGTCGCTGCCGACTCCGCGGTCCATTTCCAGGAGGCCTGAGCACTAGCTGCTTGGAGCAGTGTTCGCTTTCTGCTCCAGACCGAGAAAGGTCACACCAAGACAACTCCAGCAGCAACTATGCCCTCATATTTTTGGTCTATGGGCACTTGCAAATAAAGGCAGGTCTAAGGTTTCATTGATCTGACTAATTAAGTAAGCTTAGAAGAATATATTGAGGAATATTTTCTTTCTTCCCCTGTTGTTTTAGATGACACTATTTGGCTTTGCTCTTCCATTGAAACTACCCCCAAGGCAAGCAAGAAGATGTGCCAAGGGAGTAGAAAAGCCGCTTCTATCCTCATTGCGGGGTGGGGGTGGGGGGGAGCGTGGAGATTAAGAGCCCGGGCTCTGGGGTCTACCAACCGGATCTAAACACAAGTTCTGCTGTTTGCCAGGCTTGAGGGCGTGATTCATCTTTTGATCTTCAATTTCCCCATCTATACAACAAGGATGCGAATAAGAGTATAATGCATACCTTGTGGTAGGGAGACTCACGAAGGTGGTAAAATTTCTTTACACTGAGTAGGCACTGGCTTAAGCTCCTTATATATGTATGATACCATTTAGTTTCTTATTCCATGAGGCAGGCTCTATTATTATTCCTAATTCACTGGAGAAGAACTTGGGTCACAGAGCAGTAATGTGGCCAAGTAGGGAAGCCCCACAGTAGGTATGTGCCAGCCAGGATTCCAGCCCACACAGGGTGCCTCCGCACGTGTGCTCTTCCTTATTATGCAAAACTGCTCTTTCAAAGGCACAGCCAAAGTGACTCCTGGTACCTTCAGAGAACATGGATGCCTGTGCACTTGATGCACTGCATGCTCCTGAGCTGTGCTGCAAGGCCCAGGGCTGGCAAAGACCTGCTGTTCATCACCTGCCTGGGCAGGTCCTGGGTTGGGCATTTGGGAGAAAGTAGAGCCCAGCGGCTAGAGTTGGGCCTCTGCCACCTTGCTGAGCCTGCTCTGCTCTGCTCTGAGCTTTTCCTAGAAACCTGAAGTGGGGATCAATTTTTTTTCCTGCTTTCCCTGGCCTAATGTTTCTGCACCTACCTGCCCACCATGCAGTCCTTAAGCATCATCAACCAAAGAAAGAAAGGAATACTCCTGAGGCTGCTATTTAAGACCTTGTGGGTGGGAATGCTCTAATAAACCTGTCTCGTGTATTGGTTAGACATGTTTTTTGAAACTCATGTTTCAAGGTGCTCCACAGATAATGCTCTCATTGTGAAGTCTTTCCTCACCTCCTTGCCCCAGCTTGAGTGTTTATTCTTCTTTCATGATGTCTTCCAAATGCTGCTATGTATTAAGCATATTTGTGTACCTGTCTAAACCAGGCGCAAGACTATAATCTTCTTGAGGACAAGGATTCATGCTATCTCCTGCAGCATCTAGTGTATAACAAATAGGACCTCATGAACAAATAGAAAAACGTAAATCATCTATATATCAAACCACCTCATGAACTAAGTCAAAATACAAATGACAGGGAGAAAATCTTTGCAACTTATACAACAAAGTGTTGTTATCCATAACATACAAATAATGTCTTCAAATTAAATATAAAAGAACAAAAATGATTCAAAACATAGATAAGTGGCACAAACAGTGAATTTACAAAAAGGAAAATATAAATAAGCATGGTCAATAACATGTAAAAAAAATTCTAAACTTCAAGAAAATGTAGATGAAAATCACCCAGTCCCAAGTTTTTTAAACATATAGGCAAAAGCTTAAAAAGAATTACTTCCAGGGAAAAACAAGAAAGAAAGAAAGAAAAAGAAAAAAAAAAAGAAAGGAAAGGTACAGGGAGGTTTATGTACAATAGGAGAATAAAGGAGATTCAAATCACATATTTTATGTGTAGTTATGTAGAGTGTATTTGTCTGCTAAGGCTGTAATAACTAAGTACCACAAACCGGGTGGCTTAAACAACAGAAATTTATTTTCCCACAATTCTGGAGGTTAGAAGTCTGAAATCAAAGTGTTGGCAGGATTGGTTTCTCCTTCAGCCTCTCTCTTTGACTTGTGGATGGCCTTCCTCTCTCTTTGCCTGTCTATGGCCTTCCTTGCGTCCATGTCTGTGTCCTAATCTCTTCTTATAAGGCCGTCAGTCATATTGCATTCGCCCACTCTTATGACCTCATTTTAACTTAGTTACCCTTTTAAAGACTATCTTCAAATACTGTCATCTTTTGAAACTTGGGATTAAGACTTCTACATATAAATTATTGGAGACACAATTCAGCTCACAACATAAAGATATATAATAGATATGGATAGATCAAGAGCTAGATAGATACTTGATTGAGCTATGTTTCAGAAACAAAGTAGGATAAACTCCAAATCGTTAACAATGTTTACCTTTAGGGTTGGAATGGGATAAATAGCATATACTTTTTACAATTTTAAAAGGTATAGAATTATGCATGACTTGTTCCATTTTGAGTTTTCGAGGATTTCCAAATAATAGTAACATAATAATAATAATAATAATAATAATAATAATATACTAGAAATATCACATAAAGAAAACATCACCATCAAAGGCACATACTGATGACATGTTCAATACTGTTACTCATCCTGGAGACACGAGGAAATGACGTTTCCCAGCTTCCTTTGAGGCTAGATGAGACTATGTGACTGAGTTTTGGGCAAAGGAATGGGTGAAAAAAAGAAGCACTTCAAGGCTTGGCCTTAAAATATCTTCCACTGTCTCCTTACTGTCTCGCTTCTTGGCAGCTTGTTAAATGCAGAGGATCCAGTGAAGGAAGCCCCTCTCCGAGGTAGCAAAAGCACGTGGTGCAAGGAACTGGGGCTCCTGAGTAACTGGGTAGAGAACTATTGTAGATGGTTGCCTGATCTATATCTGACTTTCCTTGTGTTAAGTCACTATGTTTTATGGTTATTTGTTCCAGCAACTGGCATTCATTACTGTGACAAATATGTCAGCAATACCAGCCCCTTTCTATAAAGTAAATTTAATCCATGAGAATGAAAAATGTATACGCCCTTTGAACCAGAAATTACCCTTCTAGAAAACAAACTTTGACAATTAAAATCATTAGTATACAAATGTGTACTTGTAAAGATATGCTTGTGATAGGAAAAAAAAAAGTCAATTATATTTTCACCCATAGGGAAATGGTTAAATAAATTATGACACATGAGTTATTAATAAACCCTGTGGAGACTTTAAAAGAAATGATCTAGCTATATGTACTGACCTAGAAAGATGCTTATGACATAAAGTTATTCACATAACAGACTTGGAGATAAATATAGCATGACTTGTTTTTATTAAAGTTGCATTTAAGGATGTGATAAATTTAAGGAAAAATTAGGAAGGATAATATATACAATTTTATTGTAAACAGTTGTTATCTGTTAGGTAGATACATTTCAAAAATAGCCTGAGTTTTCACCCCTGTCTCATCCATACCCTTTGCAAAACAACTTTGCAGTCCCTCCCATCAGGAGGTGGAGTTCCTTTCCCTGTTTACCAGGCCTGGGTTAATGGTGGGCTGCTTTGGACAACTGAAAATGGTGGAAACTACTTCTCGTTAGTTTCAAGCCCAGGAACCAAGAGGCCTTGCATATACCCATTCTTTTTGTTTGTTTGTTTTAGCTGTGCCATCATTCTGAAAAGACCAGCCAAGATCAGCAAAGCTGACTAGAGATGTACTGTGTTTCCCCGAAAATAAGACCAGGTCTTACATTAGTTTTTGCTTTGACAATCTACAATTTATTCATTTATTCACGTACAAAAATCTATATTTATTCAAACAGTTATGTCTGGCTGACAATCTTAACTGGGGCTTACGTTTGGGATAGGTCTTATATTATGAGCATCCTGAAAAATCATACTAAGGTCTTATTTTCGGGGAAACACGGTACAAGCAAACCCAGCTGAGACCAGAAGGCTGCCTAGACCCCTGCAGACTTATTCCTCTTTCCTTCCTTTTTTTCCATCCGTCCTTCCCTCCCTTCCTGTCTTCTTTCTTTTTTCTCTCTCTTTTTCAATAAATGTAAGATTTCTTTCAAGCTGCCATCAGTGGTGTAGGGTACTATGATAGCCCATTATATCTACCAGGATTAGGTCTGTAGGGATTGGGATCAAGCAAGACACTTCTTAATTCTGGCAACCTACAAAGCAAATAGTCCTTTCATGAAGCCAGTGTATTGGGGAAAATAGTGTAAAAATTATTATAGCAAAACAAAAATTATTCCCCCAAAAAACAGCTTTTGGTAACAGTCTACTTTTTTTCCTGCATTACATTTTACCTGGTTTCATTGTTTGAAGTAGAAATATATATATATATATATATTTCCCTTTTGTCCTCTGGGCTGGTTATACAGATACATGAAATGTGTGCACATGTTTTCATTCTTGCCTGCAGCGTACATGCTCAACTGACCCTCTGTCTCTAGATGTAAAGGTTTAAAGCTTTTTATCTGAGGTTTGAAGGAACATTCTGGTGAAAAAATCTCACAATTTCATTGAGATGGCCACATTTTTTACATGAGTGGTCTTGACTCAGATGAGAAATTATTATGGATAATAATACAAGAATGCAAATGAATGGCTGTTCCAAGGAATGTATCACATGGAACAAATCTATTTAGAAGAAAAAAGTTAATTTCATAACAATGTGCTGAATAAAACTAAGAGAAAATCTGATGATTTTATCTATTGTGTTAAACTGCAATAGTTTATTAAATAGTATCTCGGAATTCCTTTAGGTGACAATTAGCAGATCCTTTCCCAGAGATAACGGGAACAAGAAATGGAGTTAGTTGAGCAAGATGTTGGTATACCCTAAAACAGCCCTAGGGTGGAAAAACAATATTAACTGTAAAATAGTCAACTTCAAAATCATTTAAAGTCAGATTTCAACATGCTATTTTCCTTTTCAATAGGTAGCATGGAGTTACTTTAAGACTCATTCCGATTATTCAAAACAGTGAAATAAGGATATTTTCTTTTGTACAGCAGTGGGTTTGCTGAGCAGAAGCCTTCATTTACCGCTACATTTCCTTGCCTCATTTCATAATTGCTCCCTTGTATGCCAGTTATTCCATGGGTGTTGACGGATGCTGGGCTGCTGAGCTAATCCTTACTTTTACCACAGGGCTATGCTTGGAGTAAGATTCACAAATATTTTGAGTGAAGAAATGAACAAAGCTCCAAACCGGATAATTAAAATCACCTGATATGCTTACAAGGGAATTGGTTAAACATATAGCACACTCAGTTAATGTTTAACCCCACAAGTAATCAGGAAATGAGCGTTAAATCATCAGTAATACATCACTTTTCACCTATCACACACTGCAGTGAATTGTAAATTGCTACAACATTTCTAGAAAGCAATTTGGCAAAATGCATCAAAAGCCCTAGAAGAGTTCATACCCTTTGTCAGGATAATAACACATCCAAGAATCTATTTTAAGAAAATAACCAGAGATAGAAAGATTTTCGTACAAGGGTATTAGTTGTAGCACTATTTATAATTGTAAAAATGGTAAGATTTCTGAAATCTTGAGTCTGAAAACAGAATTGTTGGCTAAATTATGCAACATTTATATGATTAAATGCTGTGAAACCATTACTAATCACATGCTAGGAGAACATTTAATGGCACGTAGAAAGGGTCAAGTTAGGTTTTATATTTTGGTTGTGTGTGTGTGTGTGTGTGTGTGTG
>NW_017732437.1:44398-45683 GCF_001890085.2 Hipposideros armiger | reverse complement strand
AAAAAAAATGTGCAGCTGTATAAAATATATGAACAGAAATATTTTTAATGCATGATGATGGAGCTTCTGTAAAAGAAAATTTTCTTTTTATAGAATTCAAGAATTTAATTTTACAGAATGGACAAGAACAGGGAGACATTTTGTAGTAAGTAAGCACAAGCTTGGGAATGACCTTGAACGGGTTAGTAAATCCTTGTGTCGAGGCTTGAAACAAGCCGCAGGGCTGAGCAGGGTAGAAGTCAAATTGGAGAAGCTCACGCAAAGTGAGAAGTCACAAAGGGCCGCACCTCCCCACCCTCAGGGGTAGATAGAAAAAAACTCTTCCCAGAAGGATGGTGGGGGTGTGTCTGTCTTGTGTCTGACTCTGAGTAACGAAGAAAAAAAGGGGAGAAAAAAAGTTTTCCTTGAAGGAAGGTATAAACTTTGCTTATGCTTACCTGGGTTGAGACCTAAGTTTACACAAGTCTCCAAGTTGCCAAGATAGAAACCTAATTGAAGTGTTATATATTGGTAATGACCTCAGAACCCAATGTCCTATTGGGTCGTCGGGACAGTCGTGACGCATTTTTGCATTGAAAAACAGAAAAATACATCATGACTTTCTCGACGACCCAATATTTGCCTCCTTTTCATCCAATAGTGAGGCAGGGTTTCCTATCCTAGGAATATGAGGACCGCTGAACACAAAACACTCAATACTGGACAGAGAAGATAGATAACAATTTATTAGTCACATATACTCACAGCCTGGGGGAGGAGGACACTGTCATTCGCGGTCACAAAGGGGTTGAACTTGAAAACACAGTGAACAAACTGGAGCTGTGAGAGGCAGTCTCCATAGTGTTAAGCGGCTGAGGTGACCCCAGCTTCCTGTGAGAGGATGTGATTTTCTTGTTTGAATAATTCTGTAGGCTGGCAGGGGAGCTGATGCCTGCTACACAGGGAGTGCTAAGCAGGCAGTGTGTTTGGCCTCCATGATAAATAAGGTTGTTTGGATAGGGCACCTTAGCCAGAGCAGTAGAGTGGAGAAAGAGAGTTGCAGTTAGGCCATTTGATGCCTGCTAGGTTTCAGATGTCAAGGCAGCATATTATATTGAATCATAATCTCAGGGCTTACCCACACCCAGAAGAAGCAAAAGCAAATTCTCTCAAGAAAAGCACTTCAAAACCAGGCAGAGGGAATTCCCACAGCTGACATCCCAGGAAGTATCTCTAGACACAGGAGAAACCAAGCTATCTGGGTGACAGTCACACTAAACAAAAAACTATAAAATCAGATCTATAA
>NW_017732437.1:40210-43174 GCF_001890085.2 Hipposideros armiger | reverse complement strand
TGAGCCACTATTCCCAAGTGCCCTTGGCCTCAGGCTTTGTGTAGTTTTGGCCAATGAGAAGCTAGGACAAAAAACAAGAAGGCAGAAGGAAGAGTGAAGACAGTTATTGCTTTTTTTGTTAAAGATTTTTATTAAAAATACAGTTAACATACAACATTATATTAGCCCAAAGAAGTGATCAGCATGATAATTCCAGCAACCATCTGACACTGTACTATGCTATCACAACATTATTGACTATATTCCCCATGCTGTATATGACATCCCCATGACTTGTTTGCTTTATACCTGGAAATTTGTACCCTTATTCCCCTTCCCCTTTTCCTCTCTTCTTAAATTTATCAATTACACTTGGCATACAATATCATTTTATATTAATTTCAGGTGTAGAGCATAGTGGTTAGACATTTATATAATTTAAGAAGTCATCCCCCTGACAAATCTAGTAACCGCCTGGCTCTATACATAGTAATTATCATATCATTGACTATATTCCCTATGCTTTACTTTATATCCCCATGACTATTTTGTAACTCCCAATTTGTATTTTTTAATCCCTTCACCTTTTTCATCTTGCCTTCCAAACCCCTCCCATCTATTACCTCAACAAATCTAGTACCTTTATGTTATGCTTACATCCTCATAACTTTGTAACTTCTTGTTCCCTTCCCCTTCTTTCACCCACACCACAAACCCTCCTCCCACCTGGCAACCATCAAAATGTTTTCTGTATCTATGAGTTTGTTTCTGTTTTGTTTGTTAATTTTGTTCTTAGCTTCCACTTATAAGTGAAATCACATTGCATCTGTCTTTCTCTGTCTGCCATACTTCACTCAATGCAACACCCTCCAGGTCCACCCATGCCACCACAGATGATAAGAATCCATTCCCTTCCATGGCCAAGCAATATTCTATTGTATATATGTACCACCTTGTCTTTATTCATTCTTCCATCCACGGATACCCAGGCTGCCTCCACATCTTGGCTATTGTAAACAATGCTGCAGTGAACATATGGATGCACATGTCCCCTCAAAGTAGTGTTTTGGGTTTGTTTGGATAAATACCCTGAAGTGGGATTACTGGGTTCTTCATTGTCTCTTCTTATAGCCTTTGTTTTAAAGTCTATTTTGTCTGGTATAAGTATTGCTACTTCAGCTTTTGTTTTTGTTTTTTTTCATTTTTATGAAATATCTTTTTCCATCCTTTGACTTTCAGCCTATATGTGCCTTTCAATTTGAAGTGAGTCTCTTGTAGGCAGATGTGTAAGGGTTTTGTTTTCTTAACAATTCAGCCCTGCTATGTCTTTTGATTGGAGCATTTAATCCTTTTACATTGAAAGTAATTGTTGATAGATATGTAGCTATTGCCATTTTATTATTCATAATTTTGATATTTTTTCCATCTTAAACAAGTCCCTCTAACATTCCTTGTAATACTGGTTTGGTGATGATGAACTCCTTTAGCTTTTTCTAGTAGAAAGCTCTTTATCTGTTCTTCAATTCTAAATGATAGCTTCGCTGGGTAGGGTAATCTTGGTTATAGTTCCTTACATCTCATCACGTTGAAAATTTCCTGCCAATCCCTTCTGGCCTGCAAAGCTTCTGTTGAGAAATCAACTGACAATCTTATGAGAGCTCCTGTATAAGTAACTAGTTGCAATTCTCTTGCTGCTTTTATGATTCTCTCTTTGTCTTTAACCTTTGCATTTTAATTATAATGTGTCTAGGTGTAGGTCTGTTTAGGTTCATCTTGTTTGAGACTCTCTGCGCTTTCTGGGCTTCTATGTCTATTTCTGTCACCAGGTTAGGACAGTTTTCAGTCATTATTTCTTCAGATAAGTTCTCAATACCTTGCTTTCTCTCTTCTACTTCTACCCCTATGATGCGAATGTTTTTACGCTTGATGGTATCCCAGAGGTCTCTTAAAGTATCCTCATTTTTTTGGGGGGGGGGGATTCTTTTTTCTTTTTTGCTGTTCCAATTGAGTGTTTTCTGCTACCTTCTCTTCCAAATCACTGATTCAATTCTCTGTTTTATCTAGTCTGCTGGTGATTTCTTCTAGTGCATTCTTCATTTCAGTTATTGTAGTCTTCACTTCTGACTGGTTCTTTTTTATGGTTTCTATGTTTTTGGTTGTTATGCTTGCTATTTCTTTGTTGAATTTCTGACTGACTTCTTTGAGCACCCTTATTACCATTGTCTTGAACTCTGTGTTTGGTAGGTAGCTTGCTTCTGTTTTATTTAGTTATTTTTCTGAATTTTTCTCCTGTTCTTTCATTTGGGATACATTTCTTTGTTTCCTCATTTTGGCTGCCTCTCTGTGTTTGTATCTATGTATTAGATAGATCTGTTTTGTCTCCCAGTCTTGTCTGGGTGGTCTTATGTAATAGGTGTCGTGTGGGGCCCAGTGGCACAGTCTCCCTGGTCACCTGCTCCATGTGCTCCAGAAGCATCCCTTGTGTGGGTAGTGTGTGCCCTCCTGTTATAATTGAGCCTTGGTTGCTATTGCTATACAATGGGTAGGATTGACCCTCAGGCTAATTGGCTGTGGGATTTTGTTACATCCACAGCTTATAGGCTGCTGTGTGAGAGGCTTACCCCACTGAGTGGGATTCACCCCAACAAGCTTTGGTGTCTGTTGAGACCCTCCTTTGTGTGTGCCACTTGTGTGTGCCACTAATTGGGTGGTGCTCTGCTGTGGTCTGAAGCCACCCTCCAAGTATATTCATTCTGAAGTGTCCTGGGAAGGGCTCCAGTACAAGCCCAAATCAGCCACTGCCTGTGAACTGCCTGGGGGCTACCTGGTAGGAGCTACAAGTGATCCGCAGTTTTTTTGCTGCCTATGCTAAACATGGAGGCATGTGGGAGAGGCTACACTGTGAACTAAGGACTGCTGCCACAAGTACCAGGCTTGGGGTAACCCCACAAAAAGGCAGGACACCTGGAGGCCTGTTGCCACCTG
>NW_017732437.1:33200-36810 GCF_001890085.2 Hipposideros armiger | reverse complement strand
TGAATGGACATGGCTGTGTTCCAATAATATTTTATGTTTTAAAATAGATCAGGTTTGTCCCACAGGATGTAGTTTACCAATCCCCAGAGTAAAAGATAATGACTACATTTTTATATATCTCCATAGATGCAATAAATGCAAAAAAGCATTTGATAAAATTGCGCACCCATTCATAATAAACATCCTTGAACATTTTTGAACAAAGGAAATTTCCTTAACCTGATAAGAAAACTAGCAGTAAGCATCATATTCAATGGGGAAATCACAATTATTCCTTTAAAAATGAGAACAAGACAAAGATTTTATCATCATTTATATTCAACATTTCATAAGAGATCTTAAAAAGTGCCATAAGACATGAAAAATAAATAAAATGCATAAGGATTGCTAAGAAAGAATTAAAACTGTAATTATTCACATATGATATATTTTCTACATAAAGACTTCAAAATAATAGAAAGTAATTTGTAATTGTAATTTTATTTTTAGTTTTAGTTTTAATAATTGGTTTGTAATTTTAATTTCTATTTAACATTTCCAAAGAGTTGTGTTTAAGCACTTTTTCTCTCAACTTATAGTTCTCTCTCATTTTACAGTTACACTACCCATTCAAATAATTTTGGAATTAAATGAAAATTTGAAAGTTTGTTGACCACCTAAACTTTTGTAAATAGTCCATGGACTTTTGAAAGCAAAATATAATATTTTCAGAGTACAAAATTAAATGCAGACATTAACCACAAGGCCACTGTCTTTATTTTGATCTGACAAAGGCCAAGAGAAGCATATTCAAGTCTCCCACAAAATTTATATTTCAGGTTCTTCTTCTAAGAATAGCATACTGTGGTGCTATTTTATTTAGTACATAGTATAATGTATGTTGTGCATACTGTTATGTGTTCTTTCATGCTTACATACCCCTCTTTGCTTTAACACTCTATGCCATGAATTATAATCTACCTGAAATTGATCATGGCATTCCCTCCCTTTTTTGTTTACATATGCTTTTTGTCTTTTGTGTCATTTGTCTAAGGATCTCTGAAAGGTAGCATACACTAATTTCTTGTCTTTCAATAAAGATGATACAACTTATTATCTCCTGTTGCCTTATATTTTCTGATTTTTTTCACAAAATATATTTCTTTTGTCTTGTTTTTGTTTACAGAGTATGCTCTGTTTAACTTTTATCATCTTTTTTATGTAGAAACTTCACACCCTATTTTTCATTCTACTTGTGGTTACCTCTATGTTTATCAAAATGTATTTCTTAGATTTTATTTTTCTAAAAAAGCCAATTGAATAGTAAAAAGAATCTTTTGACTTCTCTATGAAACTTGAAGTTTGCATACCTTTTTTACCCACTTTATCACTTCTCAGTATTAGATGGGACCATATAATTGTACTTCAGTTAGGTTGTTTTATAATACAGGTATTTTCTTGGGAGAATAGTTTAGATATTTACTTGCAATTACAACCATTTATATAACAATTATCTTCAGATTCACTGCTAGTCATATTACACCAGAGACCTCTTTCTTGAGATTTTCACTCTGATTATCACATGGAGCACGTATTCAAATACTTTTGTTTCCAGGATGTCCTGTAGATGGCACATATTTTGAACATCTGCTCATCTTAGAATTTTCTTCTTGTTTTAATTCAGAAAAATTAATTTATTATTCAAAATTCTTAGTTCTTAACGTGTTATCTGAAAATTCTGCCAACATTATTCTATGATCTCCTGGCATTTAGTGTTGCACTGAGAAATATAAGTATAATTTTGTTCCCCCTTAACTTTTCTTTAGNCTGTGAACTAAGGACTGCTGCCACAAGTACCAGGCTTGGGGTAACCCCACAAAAAGGCAGGACACCTGGAGGCCTGTTGCCACCTGTCACCTCCCTTAAGGTACAGCCACTGATAAAGCCTCATGCGGTACATGAGATGGGTGCAGCAGGGTCTCAGGGAGTCACTAGAGTGGGAAGGGTTGTGGTCACCAGGTTAATGTAGACTCTGGTTTGGTGCCAGTACTGAGCCTGGAGTGACTCAGCAAAAGTCTCAGAGCATACCCAGGCCAGTCACTGCTTGCCTGGGGCCTGTGGACTCTGATAGTTTTCCAAGAAAGAGTGCAATTTTGGAGGAGCTAGCTGCTCATGGAGAAGGTATCTCCAGTGGTGTGGGAGTTGGGTGGGGCAGGGTCTCAATTGAATCAGCAGGGCAGAGCAGCAGAACTCACCAGGCCATCCAGATTCAGATTTGGCCTGTGGGGGTGGGCTCAACATAGGAAATATGGTGCCTGCCTGCCAGTTGCACTGGAGCTGGACCTCTCACTGGAAAAATGCCGACAGTCCTCCAGTCCTCCCTCTGAAGCCACACACCTCAGTCTGCACCCCCATATGTCTTTGAGGACCCCCTGAGTCACCATCCCATCACTGGAGCCCAAGGTGTGTGCCTGGGAGTGAGGGAGTCTATGCGAGGGCTGTTAAAGAAGATGTCTGCGTTTCCCACAGCCCTCTATCACACCTAAATGGTTCGAATCCCCACTGTTTTTCACAGACAGATGGTGTGGGGTCTCCTCAACCTGACACCAGTATTCCAGTCTAAGGAGCCTGTTGTGGGGAGCTGGGGTTCCTCACTCCTCTGGGGGGAACCTCTGTTGCTGCAATATCCCTTCTGATTCTCAACTGCCATAGGGAGGTTTGAGGCCTGTTCCAGGTCTCTGCCCCTCCTAC
Source organism: Hipposideros armiger (assembly GCF_001890085.2). Classification (NCBI taxonomy): domain Eukaryota; kingdom Metazoa; phylum Chordata; class Mammalia; order Chiroptera; family Hipposideridae; genus Hipposideros; species Hipposideros armiger. Next base: position 34,080 of record NW_017732437.1, on the reverse strand, counting down.
CAGTCTTAACATGGTTTCTTCTTTGTAATTTTAGTTATAGAACTTGTGTTTGGCTAGACTTCAGATGGTTCTCCAGGTTGATTGTTCTATAATTTTGTTGTAATTTTAATGTGTTCATGGAAGGACACAGGCACAGTGGTTATCTGCTTCACCATCTTGGAGCTCTTTACAAACATTTCACAGGTGTTCTAGCAGCTTCTTTGCAGCTCTACTTCCTTTGGAAAACCCCTCCCTTTGTATTTTCATCTCTTAATGGGCAGTTCCTGGATTGGTCCTAGCTCCTGCCTGATGGAACCTTCTTCTGGGCTCTGGAACACCATCTTCTCCAATTTTTTTTCCAGTTTTAAGGATGGTAGCATCCTCCTGCTGCTGCTAACCTCTAGGTTGTCTCACTGGCCTCTCTTTGCCTCGCTGTGCAACAAATTCTTGGTATTACATCTCTTTTGGTTTAAATAGCAATAATTTTTTTGTTGTTTGCTTGTAGAAAACAAGTGAGAGTAGCTACATTAATGTCTGGGGCAGGGGGGAGACTTTAAGTCCAGAAATAATTACCAGTGATAGTCACTATATTTGATACAAATAAATTGACTAGAAATATAATAATTATATTTGTATCCACCTAATAAAGTAATATAAAATAAAATAAAATAAAAATCAAGGGAACGTCAAGGAAAAAATTGCAAATCAACTATTGTAATGGAAAATTTTAACACTCTTCTTTTACACTTGGCCCAAACAAAAAATTAAGATATCAGGGATTTAAACAACATAAGTAATAACCTTGAAGGAATGAATATTTATAGACTGAACCATGGAGAACAATGATAAAATGTGAGCATATTATATTATTCTATAAATAATGTTTTTGTAAGTTTCATGA
>NW_017732437.1:27064-29795 GCF_001890085.2 Hipposideros armiger | reverse complement strand
TTAGATAAAATTTTCTTGAAAATTTGCTATTATAATCTGCATATTTTGGGGGACATTTTCTTCAATTATACCTTGCAGTATAGCTTCCATATCTACTGTTAGAGTTTGCTTTTTGTTATAATTGTTATTTGAATTTCTTTTAAATTACACCTACACCTATTATTTTATGTTCTCATTTTAATTTTCTTTATTATTACTTCACCTTGTCTTTTTTCCACCCTGGATTCTTAGAGAAATTCCCAAGTGTGTCTTCCACCTTAATGATTTTCTGCAATGCTAATTCTACTGCCTACTGCCCAACTGAATATTTTCATTCTGTTCTTACAATTTTAGTTTTCTTTTAGTCCCTCCTTTTCTTACCGCTTTCATTTCATTTGGCTGTGTCTGCACATTGACTCTGGTTCATTTAACCCAGTCTGCTATAGGTTTTTGCTTCTATTTTAGAGAGGATGCTGCTTCTTGCATCATATCGAGCAGGTCAAACTTTTTCTAAATTATTCTTCTGACTTCTTTAATAAATGAATAGACATGTTCTCCTTCTAAGTTTATAGAACCATATATTCTTCCTCTTATTTTATTGTATTTTAAATAGGTGAATTTTTTTCAACTTTTACATGCCTGAAAACAAAAATAATTATAGTTTTACTCTTTAAATGAATTATCAACAAAGAATTCAAATATTTCTTGGCTTAATTCACTGCTACAGGGACGTCAAATCCTATTTTCAGATTTGTAGCTCTAAAGGGGAGTTTACACACCTACTACTATATCTGTTAGTACCACATACTTCTATTACTGTTTGTATTTCTTCTTCTAATGCTAAGACCATTATTTAATAGACTCATAATGTACCAGACTTATGCTACACAGTTCATGCATACATTCTTTATTTACACCTTCCAACATATGTTGCTGCTAAAAGTATCTGTCTGAAATATTGATAATAAAATAGAGATCTATGTGGCAGGTTACTACTTCTGAATTATTATTATGTTTCTCTTTTTATTTTCATGTTACATTTTTCTAGCCCCCAATACAAGGTGATTGAGTTTGCTGAATCATGTGGATATACTGCCAGAATTGAAATAGGAGAGACAGAAATTCTCTGGAATTTGGTTTCAATAACCTGAACTAATTAAACACAATTACCCTGAAGGCAAAAACATCAAAATAGAGAGGAATGGGAAGATTTGTTCAGGAACTAGAAAGATTTTCCTGGGACGGGAAATGAAAAAAAGAGATAAGAAGAAAAGGAATGAAGGAAACTAGGGGAATAAGTTCCCTTGGTTAGTATCTTGTAAAGTTGGCAAGATCCCAGGGAGGAAATGGCTAAGTGAAGTGTCCATGCAGATGGTCCACGCAGAGCTCTATAGGGTTCCTTTTGTCCTATTACTGTGCCAATGCAGCAGGTCAGTTCCGGGATCTTGAGGCATGGAACAGGTGTTGGGAGAAAGCCACCAGACCTAAAGCTGCCACGCAGACAGAAGGCAGGGATCTTAACCACAGCGCCCCAGGGTTAGGAAATGTCTCAGCCCATCTCTGTTTGGCTCTCTGACCTTTTGACACCAGGACTCTTTCTTTTTCAGCCTCTGCCTGTAGGTCCAGGAGGATGCATTACCTTCATCCTGTGCTCTCCTTGCCTTCATATTTCTGAAATGGTTCCCCTTCCCTGTGGTCCTTAAACACATCAGAGAGCTGGGGGTGGTGGTGGTAGTCCTGGTAAAGAATACAAGAACAGTATTTTCTTTCCCAGTTTGAGGTTTGGTTTGGACACCCATCTCTGTGCCAGTGACAGAAGAACCATTTTAACATCAAGATCTCAGTGTCTAGGTCTTAAGTAATGAGCTTAAACTAATTGGTAGCCACTTAGCCTCAATCTTATAGTCCCCTAAAAGCTGATTACCTGCCTTATTTAAAAAAAATTCTTTGAGATGAAATTCGCAAATATAATTAACCACTTTAAAGCAAATATTTTGGAGGCATTTAATATATTCATATTGTTGCAACCATCACCTCAATCTAGTTCCAAAACATTTTCATCAACCCAAAACAGAGCCCTTTCCTATTAAGCAGTTTTCTCCATTCCTCCTTTCTCCAAGCTCCTGGCAACTACAAATCTGCATTTGGATCTATGCTTCTTGTTTTTTTTAATCTATTTCAGGTAAATGGAATTATACAATATGTGATTTTTTATGTCTGGCTTCTTTTACTTAGAGTAATATTTTGGAGGGTCATCAATGTTTTAGCATATATAAGAATGTCATCTTTTTTATGGATGAATAATATTCTATTGTATGTATATATCATAATTTGTTTATCCATTCGTCCTTCCATGGATATTGGGCTGTTTCTACCCTTGGGTTATTGTCAATAGTGCTGCCATTCACATGTATTAGTTTGATTATATAGCTAAGAGAGGAACTGGGGTTATATGTTAATTCTATGTTTACTTTTGAGGAACAGCCAAATTGTTTTCCATTGTGACTGCAATATTTTACATTTCTACCAGCAGAGCACAATGGTTCCAATTTCTCAACATCTTTGCCAACATTTTTGTTATTTTCCATTAAAAAAAAAATCATAGACACCCTAATGGGTGTGAATTGGTACTTCATTGTGGTTTTGATTTGCATTTTCCTAGTGGCTAACGATGAACATCTTTGCATATGCTTGTTGGCCACTTGTGTATCTTCTGTGGAGAAACATCTATTCAAGTCATTTCCCCATTTTT
>NW_017732437.1:16243-23364 GCF_001890085.2 Hipposideros armiger | reverse complement strand
ACATTATTGATTATATTTCCTATGCTAAAGAAGTGATCACTATAAGTCCAGCGACCATCTGACACCATACTATGCTATCACAATATTATTAACTTTATTTCCTGTGCTGTATATTACATCCCCAAGACTTATTTGTTTCATACCTGGAACTTTGAACCTCTTATTCTTCTTTATCTTTCCCCCCTTTAAAAAATTTTTAAATTACAGTTGACAGTCAACATTATTTTACATTAGTTTCAGTTGTATAGCATAATGATTAGATATTTATATAATGTATGAAGTGATCCCCCTGACTAGTACTCTCTCGGCATTATACGTAGTTATTGCCATATTATTGATTATATTCCCTATGCTGTACTTTACATCTACATGACTGTTTTGTAACTACAAATTTATATTTCTTAATCCCTTCAGGTTTGTCACCCTGCCCCCAACCCCCTTCTCATCTATTACCCTGATAAATCAGGCATCCAATTGACACCATACAGTTATTACAATATCATTGACTATATTCCTTATGCTATACCCTACATCCCTATGACTACTGTGTAACAACCAATTTGTACTTCTTAATCCCTTTCCCCTTTTTCATCCACTCCCAACCCCCCTCCCATCTGGCAAACATCAAAATGTTCTCTGTATCTATGAGTTTGCTTCTGTTTTACTTGTTTGTTTATTTTGTTCTTTGGATTCTACATATAAGTGAAATCATATGACATTTGTCTTTTGCTGTCTGACTTACTACACTCAGCACAATACCCATTAGTCCCATCCATGGTGTCACAGATGGCAAGATTTCATTCTTCTTTACTGCTGAGTAATATTCCATTGTATATATGTACCACCTCTTCTTTATCCATTCATCCATTCAGGGACACCCAGGCTGCCTTCATATCTCGGCTTTTGTAAATAATGCTGCAATGAACATAGGGATGAGCATGTCCCTGTGAAGTAGCATTTGGGGTTTCTTCAGATAAATACCCCAAAGTAGAATTATTAGGTCTTTCTTTGTCTCTTGTTACAGCCTTTCTTTTAGAGACATTTTGTCTGGTATAAGTATTGCTACCCCAGCTTTTTATTTGTTTGTTTGTTTGCATTTTCATGAAATATCTTTTTCCATTGCTTTATTTTCAGTCTGTGTGTGTCTTTTGATCTAAAGTGAGTCTCTTGTAGGCAGCATATCTAAAGATCTTGTTTTCTTATTCATTCAGCCCCCTATCTTTTTGTTGTTGTTGTTCAATTAAATGTTTTTTTTATTAGTTTCAGGTATACAAAACAATGTAATAGTTAGCCATTTACACCCCTCACAAAGTGATAAACCCTCTCCCCTAATCTACTACCCCTCTGATATTGTATATAGCTGTTACAATCCCATTGACTCTATTCTCTATGTTGTACTCCACATCCCGTGACTATATATGTTTATATACTTATAGTTGATATTCAATATTATTCAGCTTCAGGTGTACAAAGCAGTGGTCAGATTTCTACACAGTCCATGAAGTGGTCTCCCTAATAAGACAAGTGCCCGTATGACCCCTACAAAATCTTTATGACATTATTGATTATATTCTCCAAACTTTGTTTCATATCCCTGTGACAATATAGTGGCTACTAATTTGTACTTTCTAATCCCTTCACCTTCTCCCCCATCTACACCCCGTCTCATTTAGCAAACCGCAGTTTTTTTACCCCTTATATTTCTGAGCCTATTTCTGTTTTATTTGTTCACTTATTCTGTTCTTTAGATTCCACATGTAAGTGAGATCATGTGGTGTTTGTCTTTCTCTGTCTGACTTATTTCATGTAACATAATATCCTCTAAGTCAATCTATGTCATGGCTCAATGACACTAATCATTAGAGAAATGCAAATAAAAACCACAATGAGATACCACTTCACTCTGGTCAGAATGGCTATCATCAATAAATCAACAAACAACAAGTGCTGGCAAGGATATGGAGAAAAGTGAACCTTTATATACTGTTGGTGGGGTTGCAGATTGGTGCAGCCACTATGGAAAACAGTATGGAGGTATTTCAAAAAATTGAAAATGGAGCTACCTTATGACCCAGCAATTCCACTCCTGAATATTTATCCAAAGAAACCCAAAACACAATTTGATAAAATATATGCACCTCTATGTTTATTGCAATGCTACTCACAATAGTCAAGACTTGGAAACAACCAAAACGCCCAGTGATAAACAATTGGATAAAGAAACTGGTATATTTATACAATGGAGTATTACTCGGTCAGCCCCCCCCCATCTTTTGATTGCAACATTTAATCCATTTATGTTGAAAGTAATTGTTGATAGACATGTAGTTATTGCCATTTTATTATTCACATTTTTAATTTTACTTTTTTGTCTTAAAGAAGTCCATTTAACATTTTTTATAATAAAGGTTTGGTGTTGATGAACCCCCTTAGGTTTTTTGTTTGTTTTGCTTGTTTTTTGGTCTGAGAAGCTCTTTATCTATCTGTTGATTCTAAATGGTAGCTTTGCTGGGTAAAGTAATCTTAGTTCTAAGTCCCTGCTTTTCATCACTTTGAATATTTTCTGCCAATTCCTTCTGGCCTGCAAAGTTTCTGTTGAGAAATCAGCTTATAGTCTTATGGGAGCTCCCTTGTAAGTAACTAACTGCTGTTCTCTTGCTGCTTTTAAGATTCCCTCTTTGGGGGCTGGCCGAGTGGCTCAGTTGTTAAGAGTTGGCTTGGGAGCGTGAGCTCTGAGCAGCAGGTCCGCTGGTTTGGTTCCCACATGGGCCAGTGACACTGCCCTCTACAGCTAAGACTGTGAACAACAGCTTAACCTGGAGCTGGGCTGCCATGAGTGCCGGCGTCGGCATAGGCTGCAGTGGGCTGCCGTGAACTACTGTGGCTGGCAACCAGTGTGAGTGGCCAGCAGCTGACGAGAACTGCCATGAGCTGCTGAGAGCTGCCATGAGCAGCTGTCCAACGGCTGGCAACTGACTGCCTTATCTGGGAAGAGCGCAATGATCATAACACCAACATGGGCCAGTGAAGCGGCATCCTCCACAACTAGACTGAAGAACAAAAGGACAGCAACTTGTCTGTTCCCCTTCCCCGATTCCTCAACATTGTTCCCTTCCCCAATTCCCCAATAAATATCTTAAAAAAAAAAAAGATTCCCGCTTTGTCTTCACGCTTTGGCATTTTAATTATGATGTGCCTTGGTGTGGGCCTCTTTGGGTTCATCTTGTTTGGGACTCTCTGCNTTTTTTCTTCTTGTACTCAGGTTTTTGGTGTCATATCCAGCCTGTGTCATGTTTAAACCCTAGAAATGATGCTGTGCCTCTGTCTCTTTAAATTAAATATCCTAAAAGTATTCCCTGTTTGAGCTAAGTTAAAGGTAATGGAATTTCTGTTTCCCTTTGAAGGAAACAGTCACTTTCTTTCAGTGACAAACCTGAAAACAGGTGTCCCATTTTATAATTTAATGACTCCTAGCTAACACATTTCACATGACCTTTGAAGCCATAAATTAGAAATTATCATTTACTCACTTCGTTGTCACTATCATATAGACTTTGCTCTGTAGACATATACAATATGGTATGGAATATCAAACAGAAAACACATTATTCTCCCTGGAAAAACGAAGACTTCCATGCAGAAGAACACGAATGAAGGACAAAATATTTGGCAGTGTGAGCAAAGTTTGGAAGGAGTGGTGGAGACCTTCATCTAATATGAGTGCAGTCTAGATCCGAGCAATGAGTGTCTTTTCTCTTCAATAAGTATGATTCTTTCCAACTTTGTTTTTCTGGAATAAGATTCACACTCTTTATGAATGAGAATGAGCAATTCCAGGGGCCACCCTAATAAAAGAAAATGGGCAGTAGTATTGACATTCATTTCACTCATTTAACAACTATGTGCTGAGTTCTAGTGTGTCCCAGACACGGCTCCAGGTGCTGGGGATGCTACGAGTTACAAGACAGATGATCTCCCTTCTGTTACGGAGCTTGTATCTAGTCTGGGAGACATAGAATAATCAAACTAACAATGACATACAATCATTTCAGATAGTGATAAGTAAAGAAAATAGAACTTGGTAATGTGATATGAAATGGGGCTACTTTTTAATAATGTGGCCAAAAAAGCCTTCTGTGAAGAGGTGGTACTTGAGATGAGATTTAGGTAACGCAAAGGATCCAGGCATGAGGATCTGAGAGTAAGGGCTCAATGCAGAGACTGTGATTTGGGAGAGAACTAGAGAAATTTAAAGAAGTGCAAAGAAGCTGTGTACTGGAGCCGGCAGTGTGGGTGGGAGACTATCCAGACGTGAGGTTGGTTAGGTGGGCGAGGCTAGAATTTCTGGAACCTTGCACTCCCTGTTAGGGAGCAGACCTGGCTGTGGTGACATGCCTGCTTCATCGGCAGCCTCTGAGAGTGGAGCAGAAGCCTGCAGTGGCTCCGGCAGACAAATCCAAAGGCACCAGAGGTGAGCGGGTAGGAGCAGTCAGTCATCAGGTTTTCGGGGAAGGGAGATGCCTTGATCGGACATGTCCACCAAGAGAGAAGAATTTCAAGCAGATACTCAGGGGCGCCCAGCCAGGGTCAGATTGGACTCAAAGACCTTTGTGAGTTTCATAACCTAATGTAGAGTATGCCCTTTTCCCATCTGTATTGATGGACTCTCTAGAATTTAAGCTCCAGGAGGGTAGGACTTTGGTTTATTCATGGCTGTATAATCAGTACCCAGAACAGTGTCTGACACATAATATTTCAACAAATATGTATCAATAAATAGGCATCAAATTAGCAAATAAATGAATGATAGTAACCAGGATTGATCCTAGATTTTGTTTTTTATTACTAATGTAGACTGGGAATAAAAGAGTTAATATCATTTTTGAAATAGAGACCCTTCTTTCATTTAGCTACCTGGTTCCAAATTGCCAATATGTATATAAAACACAGCCAAATGTTTCTTTCTACCTAGTCAAATCTTATCAGTGTCAGCTGAACACAAAGCCTCATTGTTGAGATATTTTTCAAGAGAATTACCCTTTAGTGATAATGAAAAATCTGAAAATGGGAATTCTACCAACTTCAAGACTTTTCTTGGTTAAAATGTATCAAAGTCTAAGTTTTGTTTCAGTATAATTATTAATTAAAACTTCCAACCGCAAGAAGTAATTTTTCCCTTGTTAAGCATCATTGAATTAGGAAACGTAAGGAAAGCCCTTAAAACATAATAAGAATGTCACTTGGTAGTTTATTAAACTTTTGGCTCTGATATGCAGCCCAGAGAAGTCATTCTCTGTTTTCATGGATGAAAGGACTGAAACTGTCAGAATTCATGAGCATGAAAATGTCTGTGTCATGTTTGCGGAAGGAAGACCAGTTACTTCATCCAATTTCTAGTACTGTTAGAAGGTAGGAGATAATCATTTTTAGAGTAGCCCTAAATACTCAGCTCTGTGTTGTCTTAGTGTTTGCCTGCCTGTGACATAGAAGGAAGTAAAGATAACCTCCACTCTTGATCTAAGAAGAGTTACATGTCCAAACCATTTAAGAAACATTTATTTACATTGCTGTTCAGTCAGATTACACTTGTAGATTAAACTAAAACTATTCCATTAATGACTGCCGTTTAAAGGGTCGATAGCATCATTTTCATCACAACTAATATTAACTGCGAGTCTGCTTAAAACAATGTATTTCTATTTTCAAGTAATTTCTATTCTGTTTATTTATATGCATTATGTCATACAAGTGTACATGAAATAAATCAGTTGGTAATGGTAATGGTAAAACCAAAAAATTTTTAGATACGAAAAACATTTTAATAATTGTGATACCAGTCTTACTATAGAAGGTGCTATCCTGGCATTAAGACGAAAACCAAACAAGCCAATTATGAAAGAGCAGATGTTTCAAAAAGCTTATAAACAGGAAAAACAAAAATTGTCAACTTAAATGGAGCGCTGAAATTGGTATAGAAGCGAAATGTTCTTTCAAGCATTTTAGAACCTTTCGTTTGCAGTAATAAATATGGTACCTATTACACTGCTTCTCTTTTGGCATTGTATCAATATGAATCATGAAGTCAAGAAAATACATAATAACTGCAGACAGGGAAACATGAAAGCACTCACTACATTGTTAGCAAATCTATACTGAGGGAAAAAAATTAGTAGTGGAATTCCTTTTTTTAAATTTAATGTTGGAGTAAAAAGTTATCACCTGTCATAATATATTTGAATCTGTCTACTTCTCTCTACTCCCCCAGCTAAAAGCCTGGTCCAAGCCATTACCATTTCTAAAGCAATAGACTTTTAACTTGTTTCTCTTCTTCCATACTTGTTTCTCCACCATCCATTCTCCAATAGCAACCACAGTCGACTTTTTAAAATGTGGTTTAGAACAAGTCACTTTCCTGCTTAATGCTCCACCAATGAGCCCTTCACACAAGAACAAACCCACATCCCTGCCTCTGGCCTAGCAGGTCTCATCTGATGTGGCCCCTGATGACATTTCTTACTCCCTACCAGTGTTTGTCCAAGTCACTAGACTCCAGCCACACTTAGCCTTCTGCTAATCTTCAAACACACCAATTTCTTCCATGCCTCAGGGCCTTCGCAGTCACTATCACCTCTGCCTGGAAGGTTCTCCTTCCCTGTCGGGAGCTTCTTAGGGCTGTTTCTTTTTCTCCATTTAGCATTCAGCTTGAATATCAACACTGCAGAGGTTTTTCCTGGCTTCCCCATCTCAAATCACTACCTGGTCACTGTCTCACATCATCCAGAGATATTTTTATCATAGCTAAATTGCTACCTGATTTATTTCTTGCTTTTTAACCTGTTTACTTATTTACTGTATATCACACATATTAGATATTTATTAGAACTCCGCAAGTATAGGGACATAGTATTCTTTTGTTTTTAACCTTTTAAAGGCTGCAAGATCTATAGTATATCCCCTGTTTAATTCCTGATACTGAGGACTTGTGTCTTCTCTGCTTTTAGTCTGGTTGGTCTTGCTAAAGACATTGAATTTTGTTGATTTTTTTTTTGAAGAATTAGCTTTTTGTTTCATTGATTTTCTTTGTTGTATTCCTATTTTCAATTTCTTTCATTTCTTCTCTT
>NW_017732437.1:5273-15068 GCF_001890085.2 Hipposideros armiger | reverse complement strand
AGCAGGGAAAAATGGTTAAATGCCATCTTCTTCAGGCCAAAAGTTCCACCTAATAAATACTTTGAAAATGATCTAATATAGCTCATCCAATCGTTGGGTCCACTTGCCTGAGAAGCCTGTGCTGGGTGGTTTTCATTGAGGTTGTCTGTCTCAGCAGCATTCTTACAGGGTTGATCCATCCAGTTTATCTTCTGCTTAATGGACTTTATCTCAGGTCACAAATGGGGGTTGTGCCGAATTATCAGGGAGCCTCTCATCTCCAAGTTCCAGTTTAGTTAAATTCCTTTTAAAAAAGGAAGTGTCATCAATCATCACTTTGTCAGGAGAGTGGGAAGGGTGAAGTGGTGATATTCACTTTGAAGTGAGGGCTAAGGTTTACCAACTGTTTTGGCGCTTCTTGGATAGTCCCACTTAAAATTGCTAGTAGTATCCCGTATTGTCCGTCTGTGTATTGATTCCCAGAATGGGGGCAAATCAGAGAACTTATTGTTTGAAATTATGCTAGGCTAGGATTTCCTTAGTTGGAATGAGGAAATCTTGTAATGCTGGTAAGTATTCTTTGAATGTGTATTTAATTGAAAAAGAATGAGACAGGAATGTTCTGCATATAAAAACATTATCTTTGTTTTGTGTTATTTGCAGATTAGCACTGTTTTCAAAGCAGACGTTTTGTGCCACGTTGGTCCTATGCTTTGTTTTGAAAAGCGATGTCCCAGTGCAAGATAAAACATTTATTCCTTAGAAGGAATAAAAAGACTTTTGTAATACAGCCTGAGCATATCTCTCCAGACTTTATACTTGCTTGTACATATCCTACTCCCTTATATACATCCTACTTTGAGGAACTGTTTGTATTTCTCACACTCATCTTTAGCTTGAACTTTCTTCACATCTTATTCCAATTCCTTGAGCTATCCATCCACACATTTTTATTCAGTTTCCAAAAAAGATTTATCCTACTTTGTATTTATTTTGTTCAATTTCTTCACTAACCAGTACACGATTGTCAAAATTTATAATGTTTTCAGTAGAGCTTCTTTCTTTGATGACTTTTAGGATCTAAATCGTTAATTTAATCAACACCACCATATTATACTGACATGGAGTCATCTTTGGACAATGGTTACAGCAGACTAGCACATATTGGCATAATATTCAATGGTCTGCATTCTAATGTATAAGCCAAATGGAGAAATTTAGGTCTAAAAATTCATGTGAAAGCATAAAATTATATATGATTTGTGGTACACTGGGTATATGCTAAACAAACCCATTACTGCTTTTTGAGCACACAGATAAACTGCATATCCTAGCCTCCTAGAATTTAGGTAATAGTTCTAATTAGCAGAGTTTGAGCAGAAGTGATATATGTCACTTCTAGATTGAGGCAGATAAAAGAAACTGTGCCTTATCCACATACCATATCCTCCCCTTTCACCCCCACCCTTCCACCTTCCAGCTGATTGATAAGAAGCCAACATTTAAATTATGTGGTGAAGATGATGGAGATACAACATGAAACAAATTAGAGCGGATTGGACTCCCTGTCCCCCATTCTTCACAGAACTACACTGAAATACATTGAGGTTGCTATTTTCAGCCGTTTGTAGACTGTAATACATGTTTTATTATTTATCCGAGCACTCTCATGACTACTATTTCTCTGGGCATATAACCTATGATTTTGAAAAATGATGAATAACTACCAATATCACATAGCAGTTTGAAACTTTCAGGCAAGTCTTGCACAAAAGACCCCCATTTCCTTTTGCCAACGTGAAGATAGTTTCCCAGCAGCTCTCTCATTTCTCTTTGGCATCACCCATATTTTTGCACTCTGATAGATCTTTCCATCACCATACCAGCATGCTGTTATTTTTCTCATGCTATATAAAAATGATCTTCACACCATATTTGTGTAGTTTATATTACAATTTCTTGACACTTTTATGAAAGAGAACTTCTAAAAGTTGTTTATATTTGGTTTCTTTCAATTTTCTTTTCACATTTTCACTTAATCTCCCTCTAGTCAGGCTTTTACTCCCACCAACCCACTGAGTAACTCTTGTCAAGATCACNTCCAGCTCATTTCCAAGCTGGCCACAGGGTATGCCAGCCTCAGTGCCACCTGGGAGGAGGCCTGTTGAAGGTCAAGTTCAGCTGCAGCCCGTGCCCCACCTGGGGTCACCCTGGAGCCACAAAGAAATCCACAGATGCCTACAACCCATGCCATGCTTGGAATTGCCTCAAGAGGCCAAGCTGCTAACCAAGGCCGGCTGTCACTAGTGCCAGACTTAGGGTTGCTCAGCCAGAGGTACAAGACACACTCAAGCCAGATGCTGCTTGCCTGGGTTCTGTGAACCTTTGAGCGGCCCTAGGAAAGCCTGCAGCATGAGCCAAGGCAGGCAGCTTGTACAAAAATGCCATTGGAAGTGGCTTGGGTGTGCCCAAAAGTTGGGTGGGGCGGGGTTTTGAATCACCAGAGCATGGCAAATGAGCTACTTTAGCCAGCTTGATGGAGGCTCAGATATGGCGGCTGCCTGTCAACTGCACGCCGGGAAGGAGGAGGGCTCAACAAACAAACAACGGCCTCCACCACTTCCTCCATTGATGAGAAAGCTGCCCCTCAAGCACCAGTCCTGCAGCCAGACAACTCAGTTCCCCACATATGTGACTATTGCCTTTTAAGCTGCTGCCCCAGTGCTGGAGCTCAGAGCCAGTGATTCTGTTGATAAGTAAGTCCATGTGCGGTCCCTCTAAGAGGAGCACCTGGGAGTGCAGCTGCCCTCCATCTCACTCAGTCACAATCTCTGTGGGTTTTCACAACCAGAAGTTATGGGCCCTCCCTCCCTGGCACTGAAACCCTGGGCTGGGAGCCTGGTGTGGTGCTGGGACCCCTTGTCCTCAGGGCTGGACTGCTACATCTGAGATATCCCTCCCGATTTTTAATGGTCACACTCGTGTATGGGACCAACTTGCCCCATGTCACTGCCCCTCCTTCAAGTCTTGAGGTTGCTTCTTCGGTATCTCTTTAGTTTTAGGGCTTTGGTTTGGCAAGATTTCAGGTGATTCTCAATGATGGTTGTTTTGTAGTTTAGTTTTAATTTCTATGTGGTCATGAGAGAAGATAAACACAGTGTTTATCTACTCTACCATCTTCCACCTTTCCACTTCTTAATGTAAACATTTACTGCTATAAATTTACCTCTCAGCATTGCTTAAGCTGTATCTTATATAGTTTGATAAATTTTATTTTCATTCTCATTCTATTCTATGTATTTTAAAATTTATTTTGAGACTTCTTCTTTGACCATAGAATATTTGAAAGTGTATTTTTAATTTCCAAGTATTTAAAAAAAATTCTTGTTGTTTTTCTATTTATTAATTTCTATTTTTATTCTACTATGATAGAGAACATACTCTGTATAATTTCAATTTATTTAAATTCAGGGTTCATCTTATGGCCCAGGATATGTTCTAAATTGGTAAACATTTCATGGGCTCTGGAAAAAAAAATGTATTCTGCTGTTGTTTGGTGAAGTGTTCTATATATATTTCAATTAGATGTCATTGGTTGATTGTACTGTTCAGATCTACTTTGTCCCTGCTGATTTTCTGTCTAGTAGTTATATCAGTAGCTAAAAGTGGGGTGGGAAGTCACTAGTATAATGTGGATTGTCTGTTTCTCCTTTCAGCTCTGTTTTTGCTTCATGTGTTTGGAGGCTCTATTTTTTGGTTTGTACGCACTTATGATCATTATGTTTTCCTGGTGGATTGATTACTTTTGATCATTGTGTAATGTTCCTCTGTATCTAATAATTTCATATGTTCTGAAATATACTTTATTAGATGTTAATATAGTCAATCCCACTTTTTTTGGTAACAGCTGTATTGAGATTTAATCTACGTGCCATATAATTCACTCAAAGTGTACAATTCAATAGTTTTTATTACATTAATAATGTTATGCAATCATCACCACAATCAATTATAAAGCATTCTCACTGCTCTAGAAGGAAACTTCATACCCTTTAGCCATTGCCCCTCAATTCTTTCATTCCCGTCATGCTCCACCTCAGTCTGAACCAACCACTAAATTACCTTTTGTCTCTGTAGATTTGCCTTCTGGAAATTTTATATAAATGGAATAATATATGGTCTTTTGTGATAAATTTCTTTCACTTAGAAAGTTTTTAAGATTTATCCATGTNAGAGAGAGAGAGAGAAATATGAAAGTGAGTATACTCTTAGTCAATTTTTAAGAGAAAGAGTGAGATTATTTCTGTAATTCATAGTAGCAGCTACATGGCAGGAAATGCCCAGGCTTTAAGCCAGATGGGCAGCTGTGTTCAAATTCCAGTTCCTTGATTTACTAAATTACTTAATTTTCTGAGACTTAGTTTTCTCATCTGTCAAACAGGGATAATAATGCTGCTACCCATCTATGTTTGAGTGTGAAATAATTAAATAAGGCAAAGCATGTCATAAACTCAGCATAGGGCCTGGTCAGTCATCAGGAGCAGCAGTACTGGTTTATGTTTCTTGTCTTGGAATAATTATTCACAATGATATTAATTAGTGCTTATAACTACATTCGTGATTATAATAATTACTAATGGCACTCTCTTCCAATCTCAGAAATTAGGATGATAAATTATATGTTCACTCTAATCATTGTCAAACAGTAGTTCGCATTCACCACTTTCTTATTGCTTATGGTTGAGAAGATTGCCATAAAGTGGAATTGAGAAGTAGTGTTACCTCTGTCTGGTAAATCAGGCTTTCGTTGGTAACTGAAACTCCTAATATTATGGTGCATAAAAAAGAGTGTAGGTGTTGAAATATTTCTGCTGATGAAAGTGCAAATAGATGATCTCATTCAGGAGTTGGCTTTATTCTTGGAGATGATATAACAGATACCTTGTGTCCCAATAGAGCTCTTAAATAAATCTAAAAATAGATAAAACATAAACATTATTATGTGAAAAGTTTAAACATATTCAGGAGAATCATTTTGGCCTATATTCTTAAACACATTTCTTGTGCATTGTTGCACACAAAGTATTCTAGTGGGGAGGGTCTTCAGGGGCTTTCTCATCATGCTCACAAGAGGTGGAAACTCATCTCATGGCTTTCTTCACAGCCTCTGAGGACACATGTCTATTCCTTTCATTGCTAGACAACTTAGAGAAGAGTGATCTGTCACAGCACTTACAGAAGCCATTAGCATGATGAGTGAAGTCTACGGGTAACTGATGGTTCTTAAAAACATGGCTTTAAGAAGATAAAAGAGATACTTGTAGGGTGTCTTTTCCAAATAGCAGACTGCTATATTTGGGTGGTCTGAGGATTATGACAAATGTCAAGGACCGCATAGCACATGAAAGTGGCTCATTGTAGCAGTGAACACAGAATGCCATGTTCAAGGTTGAGTGGCTGATTTTGCTGCAAACACTAATTTTCAGATTATACAATTTGAAATTTTTAATTAGCCATGAATCCTTGTAGGGGTAACTTTCTGACACGTCTTTATAATACGGTAAAAATAAGTCATGCTCTGCTTCAGCAAAACAAGAGTTCAAAATAGGGGTTTCTGTGTGTTATTGTTTCTTCTTCAAATGTTAATTTTGAAAATTCATGTTTCAGAAGAATTAATGGCCCAATCCTGCAGTCATTCTGCTTTTCTAGATATTATTAAAGTTAGTGATTTCCAAAAAATGAAAAGAATAAAGCTGGTATTTTCAGTTTTACTGAAATTTTACTGTGTAATAACATAAGATCTAGTANTGTGACATCATTGAAAAAGCATAATTTATGTGTCATGCGATATTGCTTGAGGACGGTAAAAGGACAAAGAGGATTTGCCATTTGGGGAATGGTGTCAGCCACTAAATCTCAATCACTTATTAGTTGCATTTATTGGTGAAAAAAGGACAAGTTTTACTAATTATATTTTGGATCAATATCAAGCAATTTTATTTTAGGGCTACAGAATGGCACCATATTGAGATGTCACTTAGTGTTTGAAAATGATCATTTATCTTTGAATATGTTATTAAATGACCTATAAAAATTATATACATTTGATATTCAATTTGTTCAGCTAACTTATCTTGTTCTTTAGGATGATCGATTTTAAGCAGGTGTGCTTGAAATTTATAAACAGAGCATATTTGGCATATCATTTGAGTAAGAGCTATACTGTGACCAATTGTTTCTGTCATATCATCTGGTAGTTAATTTATGTAGTTTATCAGGATACTTAGCTCTGACACATATTATTGGATTGATTTTTTTCAACAGTGTTAGGTAGATGCTGCTGAGAGATATAGTCAATTGGGCGCCTTTTCCTCATTGGGCGCAAGTCTTGACAGTAGCTTCTGCAGAGTCAGAACTTGCAACATAAGGGCCAGTTTTCTAAGCCAGTGGCTTCTGCTGGTGTGTAAACAGTCGGCTTGCTTTTAGAGGAGGAAGCATAAGCCTGTAACTATAACAGCTAGTCCCAGCTTCGGCCATTGCTTCTGTCACTTGCCTTCTGGCTTAATGTTAGAAGCAAGGAGCATGCAATTAAGAATGAGGAAATGAAAATAAATGACACTGTTCATTGCATATTACAAAGTGCCTGACAGAAAGAATGTTGTTTGTAGAGATCCAGTGGCCCTGTGGAAAATGTGCTCTGCCTGAGCAAATGCTGGGGACTGAGACAGTCAGTGCCCCAGGTTTTCTTTATCACGTATTGTTGCTGTAAAACACGTATATTGCAGGTGCAACTCTATACATGCTCAGGACATTCACTGTTTAATAATTTGTAGAGAGTGAACAATTAATTTTGAGTGCAAGGGAATGTAGTCATAATGGCATGTTTCAGCTGATTGTGTAAGGTAAATTCTATAAAAAGTAATGACTTTTAAGCAAATGATTGATTCCTTTTTGAATGACCAATCATTTGAAAATTGTTTTGTAAAATAACAAATACTGAAACCCAATTTATTTTCAAAATCGTTTCTTTGAAGACACTTATGTGAGCTGCTTTGGGTTCACTTAGTAAAGGAATGTGCGCTTCATTCGTACTAAGACAGCATCAAGGAATAAGCTCAGACAAGAGGATATTCCATTGTATTTTATCCATGGACAGGCCTAACTCCTTCCCAATGAAGAACTGAGAGCAGAAAGCACATTGCTCTTGGAAATGGACCTCGGGAGAGCATGACTGAGCTAGCAGAGACTCTCAGAAGCCTTTCATTTTATACTAAGATTTAATCTAGTTAATAAAGGCATCTTTGGGATGTGTGTATCATTTCAAGAAGAGAATAGCATTACAAATCATTCTACTGTACAGATTTAGTACCTGCTGCAGAGAAACTGCAGAACAATTTGTTATATGTGATATTTTTAAACTATCAAAAAGGTTTGGGAATTTGTGGAGTATTTAAGAAACTAAGGTATGGTTTCCATAATGAACCCATCATCACTAACTGGAGGAAGCCCAGGCTACAAAAAGTGCAGCATTTAGGTGTTTCCATTTTACAGAAATGTGCCCCAGCAGGCGGAGCAATGAGAAGCTCTGGCCAGCATCCCAGTGATGATCTGCATGTGAGATGGTCTCTCTGAGCCTGGAAAGGAAGACTAAGGGCTTAGTGGTTAATTAATACTTGACATTTTAAATATTCCTTGTAATTCATGTTGCTGATGTCAAAACTATTCCTGTCAGGAGTAACCTAATACTTCAATTTTTACAAACTGTTTATTCCAGTTCAAATGTTGATGTCAAATTGCTCATCAAGTGGAGAATGGAAGTGAAGGGTCATTGTGGTGGGTGCTCTGATGGCCTGGGATGTGCTGCCGGACCTCTTCATCAGGGAAGAACTCTCCCTGCTGGGAGTGCTGTGGGAATATTGCTGTTGCTCTAGCTCCTCTGTGGGGTTGGTTTCCTTGGTTCAAGGTGATGGTCTTACTGGAAAATGTATCTCCTTCCAATAACTGCTCAACATTGGTGTGTAAGGGCCTGGCCCACTTGTCCTAATTCAGAGCTAGGGATTTGGTTGGAATGCAATTGGAAAGTCTATGACAAGGGGGTCTGGGAAAGGTAAGTGGACAGATTTCTCCAAATGGTCACAGAATGTGAAGAGAGCTGTGTCCCACGTGAACGCTCACCACTGACCACCTCAGCAGAAGTGGATAATAGGATTTGTTTCCTTGTTTTAAGTCACCTTTCCCTAGCTACTCCTGTCATTGTCCAATGGGCTCATGAGCAAAATGGCTGTTGTCGCAGGGATGGATTGTAGATATGGACTCAGTGACATGGCCGATCACTGACCAAGGCTAACCTGGCTACAGCCACAGCTGAGTGCCTAATCTGCCAGCAGCAAAGACCAACACAGAGTCTGCAATGTGGCATTGTTCCCCAGTTTGACCAGCCAGCTACTCGGAGGCAGGGTGATTACATTGTACCACTTCCTTCATGGAAGGGGCAGTGTTTTGTTCTTAATGGAATCGACTGTTACTGTGGATACGGATTTGTTTTCTCTACCTGCAATGCTTCTGCAAAAACCACCATTTGTGAACTTATAGAATTTCTTATTTACTGTCATAATATTCCACTCATTATCACTTCCCATCAAGGAATTTATTCAGAGAAAAAAAAAAGTGTGGCAATGAGCCATGCTCATAGACTTCACACACTGCTATTACCTTTCCCCCCATCATCCTGAAGCAGCTTGCTTGATGAAATGGTACAGGAGCCTTTTGAAGAAGACTCAGTTATGGCATCAATTTGATGGCAATGCTTTATGGGGAAGGGCAATGTCCTCCAGGAAGCAATATATGATCTAAATCAGCATCCGTTATATGGTGCTCTTTTTCCCATAACTGCAATTCACACATCCGGGAATCAAGGGGTGAAAATGGGCGTGACTTCGCTCACTAAAACCCATGGTGCCCCCTAGTAAGTTTTGCTTCCTATCTCTGATGGTCTAGAGGTCATAGTTCCAAATCGGGGAATAGTTCCACAGGGAATCCAACAATGGTTTTATTGAAATGAAAGTTAATATTGTCACCGGATTTAGAATGATTTGTAAAATTCCAAAATTTATTCTCTTTTCTGAATGCAGAATTCCCTCCCATGTCTTTGACCTCTAGACACACACACACACACACACACACACACACACACACACACACATACCATATTTGGCTGTGTATAATGCACACTTTTTTGCCAAATTTGTGAGGGAAAAATAAGGATGTGCATTATACATGGGTAGTACTAATTCTGTATCTATATAAATGTCTTTAATTCTTTTATTTATGCTTATGAGTTAAAAGTGTAACTCTAGAAATGAATAATGATATCTGTATGCAAAATAATACCCTTGGAATATGATAGTTGGTTTTGTTGAACTTAAGATGAACTTGTAAGTATGAAGAGTTCTTGGCTGTCTATGATGCATAAACATTGCAAATTTGTTACCAGTCCATAAAATTTCTTATACTTTGTATCTGTTATTGTGTTTTGTAATTATTTATTACATACAATTTCTTGGACCACAATATGTTAAAAAATAAATGCTAAAATTCCTTTATGATACAAAAAATAAGCACCAAAATGTAAACAAATAAAAATTTCAATTAAAAAATTTTAAACGAAAGATTTTTTTTCCCTGAAAGTTTGTGCCAAAAACATAGGTGTGCATTATACACCGGAGAGCATTATACATGGCAAATTATGGTATATATATATATATATATATATATACATATGTGTGTGTGTGTGTGTGTGTGTGTATATATATATAT
>NW_017732437.1:0-3223 GCF_001890085.2 Hipposideros armiger | reverse complement strand
ATCGTATACATAATAATATATATTTTATGTGTCTGTGTAGATATAATTAGAGCATTACAGGGGACACAGGTTATATAATTCTACATAATAAATGCAGTGTTTCAGATGGAGTATTAACATTCTTGTCTCATTGGTTTAACTTGTACATTTCTGTCCTCTATGGAGTAGATAATGCCAAATCATTTTCTACTATACGGTGTGTATATGTTCTCCCACTGACTCCAGGTCTCCTCAAATCCATATTTTAGAAAGTCCCCATGGGATAGTATATTTCCTCTGAATTTCTATAATTCAGACAGTTCTATAATTTTCTGGTATGTTTAAAGCTGCAGGAAGCCAAATGTTTGATGCTTTAATCTTTCCCCCCTGTTCTCAACCTATACCATCTAAAACAAGAGATACACTTATACAACCTTGAGCTTCATTTGCTAGAATCTGTATTCTGCATGTGGGGACACTGAGGTACAGAGGAATAAGTGCTTCATCCATGGTTACAAGCTAAGTTGTAGGAACCAGAGCTGGAGCACAGTTTCCGTGCTTGGCTCATGAACAGGCCGCTCCCGTATGGGATCTGGGTGTCGGATCATCTCCAACAGCATTTTACAGTTCCTGTATTTGTTAAGCATTCTTCATGAGAAATGTACTTCCTTTAATCCAAGTTTCAATCCGTTTCCTTTGATTTTGGAACCAGTGGGTAGGTTTTATGACATTAATTTCAATCAGATTTTCCATTCTATCTCTTAGTTCCTCTAGTTCGTCTCTACATTTTAGAGGGTTACTCTATGCAAGAATATTTTCTGTCACTCAGTGGGAACCCTATAGTTCAGATAAAAATTGAGGACTTGCAGTTCAATAACAATCACGTTTTCATCCTGGATCTTCCAATTTTGTTTTGTGGAATGTGAAACTGGTCACCTAAACTCTTTGCACCTAAGGATCCTAATCTATATGGTGATGTTATTTTTGTCAACTTTCTTTATGGGTTTCATGTGATGAATAATATTCAAAATAAATTTTAAAATCTCAATTTTAAGAAAGAAACAAGAAAACCAAGCCACTAATAACTGGAGGAAAAGACTGGTAGCTAATCCTTGGGCCACTAAGTTCTGAAGCATCGTAACAAGGAAAGCTCAGGTCAATGGGNTTGGAGGAATAATAGACAAAACATTTCAAACTCAAAATGTCCACACCTGAGCTTCTGATGTTTTCTTCCACTCCCTTTAATAAGAATTTTTCTCGACTCATTTGAAGGCAACTATGTATTTCCAAGTATTCAGGAAAAAAACTTATAGTTACTATTTGCTTTCTCTAACACTTCACAGCCAAGTCTTCAAAAAAATCCCCTTGTCTCCATCTTTAAAACACATCCAGTGTCCAAATGCTTTTTACCAACTCCACCCCTACTGTGCTTCCCAGCTGACCTCCATGCTTCTATTCTTATGTCTCTACAGTCTATTCTCAATAGTAGACAAATTAATTCCTATAGAATGTGAGTTGATCATGTTACTTTTCTCCTAAAATCCTTCCAATGGCTGCCCATTTTATTAGAATTGAGGCCAAAGTTCTTACAATGGCATAGAAGATCTTATATTTTCAGGACCCTGGTTACCTATTTCACCTCATCTATTTTTCTCCCTCTTGTTCACTTTGCTCAATCCACTTTGTCTTTCTTTCTTCTCTTTGAAAATGCCAAGTATTCTCTTAGCTTGCACACTCTCTGTTCCCTCTGATAATAACACTCTTCCCTCAGTTATCAAACTCCTTTAACTTCAAGTTTTAACTGAGTTGTCAGCTTTCCAAAGAGGCCTATTTAAAATTGCAGCCACTTTCCCCCTGATCCCGCTCTCCTAATCCCCTATCTTGCTCAATCTTTTTGCTTTGTACTTATAATCTTGAAATACATTCTAAAATTCACCTACTTATAATGCTTATTATAATATTTATTGACAGCCTCTACTCCCTCCCTCACCACTAGAATGTAAGTTTTACAAGGGCAAAAATCTTAGTCTGTTTTGTTCACTAATAAATTCAAGACCTCAGGGCAATATCTAGCATACTATACATGCTCAATATATATTTATTAAATGAGTGAATAAATGAACCTTCCACCTGAGAAAGTAAAATTCATCATCAAAGATACCAGAAATGATCATTTCTAACGGTTACAAATGAGTGACTTTGATTTTGTTTATATATTAAAAAAATCCATCATCCAACAAATCATGAAAAGATTCATAAAAATACCAAAATATGTAAACTAACAATAAACTTGTGAAAAGCCAGCATTATTTTTCCAATCTGCATAAGAGGAACTTTACCAACAACAGAAGGTCTTTGATGCTGAGACATAAATGGAGCCAACACTCCAGCTTAATTAGATTTTGCAATTCAGAGTATGAACAAATCAAGTCTTTGTGACTATTTTCAATGGTTATTAAAATACATCATTTAAATTAATATCATAAATCTTACTTTGAATGTATTCTTGATTTGCTTTTTTAGCTCTGTGGTTGCATTAATGTAACTAATGATTGCTATTAAATTATTATCTGAAAATTACTTAAACTTGTAGCTTCTAAGCTAATGTTTCTCAAAATGAGTTCCAAAAAATGTTAACAGGCATTTCATGAAAATGTGGGGTCCATGCTCAGGTAAGTTTGGAAGACATCACGTTAAAAATGTTTCTTTACTCTGGGTCTGCACTGGGGTTTTGAATTTCCAAATTTGATGGACAGCATTTCTAAAATTTATATGATCACAGAACCTTTTAATTAAGGATCATGTTACATTTTGGGGAATGAAACTATACACAAGTAAAAATATGATCAAGTGTCAGATTTGAGGTCATGTTTGTGATGGTGTCATTCATTTCTTCACAAATAATTACTTAATGATAGAACTATTGTAGAATATCAGCTATATGAGTAGAGAGGTTTGCTGATGTCTGGATCGAAGACATACAAAAGCCAGGTGGAAACATAAACATTTATAATACACTAAGGCAGAGGGCCTGGGGTGTCTCGACTTCTAAAACTTGAAGGGAAATGGTAAATAGGGAAAGAACAGAGGCTGATGAAAGGATGCAGAGACAGTTGAGAACACACACACACACACACACACACACACACACACACACACACACACACATTTATACTTTTAATTCTTGGTATGCAACCAGAATCCAGGTTTGGGGAAAAAGGGAAAGCTCTGTGGAGGCCTGTGA
>NW_017732436.1:453682-457644 GCF_001890085.2 Hipposideros armiger | reverse complement strand
ATACCCTTTGAAGGATAAATGTAGAAGACTGATTTTATTTAAAATTACAATGTGTGACCATATCAGATAGACTTAATTTCAAATCTCACCAACTTTAAGATTTTGGGCAGATCATGTAACTTCTCAGCCACAAATTTCTGCACTTTAAAATGGGGTGAAAACTATATATAATTCTTCTTGAAGGACTTTTGTGATGACTCAATAGATGAATCTAGTACATTTCCTGAAATATCATAGGCTCTTGATAAATGCTAGTTGCCTTTTCTTGTAATCCTACAGAATACTTTTAAATAATAAGTAGGTTTGTGTGTCTAAGGATTAACATGCTCATGACTGGCAAGCTGCAGCATTTTTCTGAGAGATGTGTTTTTGCTTTTTGATTCACATAAAAAATATTCCTTTCACTGCAGTCATTTTGTTTAAAACTCAGTAACTTTGACCTTACAAAGTCAATATTGTTGTCTGTATTCCTTGAGTTTGGCAGAAAACAAGGTCCCAAGCACTGAAGCAAATCTTTTTCTGTCTCCCTTGATCTATTTTTCCTTCCTTGAAGAAATGTTTCATGTATTTGACTCCTCTATTTATATCTCAATTCACAGTTGTTACCAGATTTGCATGTTCACATTCACATTTTTATTTGTAAGATTTATACAGAAAATATCCTTTGCATAAGTGTGCAACATAAAATACAGACTTACATAAAGAATAAAATGCATTTCTTCTCCAAGAATATATGAACCCTGAGCATAAATTCAATAACGATGCTCCACTGGGGAAAACATTTCTAAGTGTTGAGAAGCTGTGTGGAGAACTGAAAAATGGAATTTTCCCCAGTAAAAAGCGCTGTGGATCAAGTCTTTCAGGCAGAACAGAGTTAAAGAAGCCCATGATTAGCTACAGTTAGGAAGAGAACAAGAAGATGGTGGTGCTGAGCAAGCCAAAAGAGGGGATGTCAAATTCTGCAGAGTGATTAAGTGGGGGGGGTTGCTTGATAATCATCATTAGCTTTACCATTTAGACAGTCACAGGCAAAAATGCAGAGAACAGAGTCATTAGGTTGTTGGAGATGAACGCCTAAAATTCATGGGTAAAAGAAAATAATTAGGTAGACGTGTCCTGGTCCCCAGCCATGTTTGTCATGGGACCATGGAAAGTTTGTATAATATTTCTGGATCTGTTTCCCTAACTATAATGACTAAGGTAATGCTTATTTTATGGTGCTATTTTGGGTATTATTGTGGCAATAATATGTAAAGTAGTGACTTTTTAAATATAAGATAAAAGGTTTTCAATAGATGGTAGGCACTATTCTTAACAGAGTCAAGATTTTTGATCTTTCAAGGTGGTGAGAGAGACAAAGACAGAACAGAGAGAGAGAGATTCAACTAACAGTTAACTTTGACTTCTTCAGTCTTATTCAAAATCTGCTTGGCTTTTTGCTATTAAAGATACCATAGTCTCATTATGGTGTGTTATCATTTCATTTTGAAATTTTACCTTCTCCAACCCCTGAAATATACTGCACTGTTTTCTGTTAAGTACTGTGAAAACTAGTGGTTTTCTTTTTAATGGTTCTGTGACACACTAAACAAAGGCACAGCCATTCAACATTCTGAAATAATACTTCTTCCTTTGATCTGTTGGCCAAAGTTAGTTTAAAACTCTTTCCAAAAGAGAAATGAAATTCATGTTATTATAATATTTACTCTTCTACAAGATTGATTTGGCTTGTGTAGGTTTGATTGACCACGTTACCGGAAATAATATGCATATCTAATAATCTAGATTAGTTATTACTAACCACTCTAAGATAGAAACTCCCAAGTCTCAGTGGTTTGATACAAGAAAAGTTATTTCTTGTGCACCTAACAGCTAGTCAACATAAGGTGAGAAGAGAGAAGGGTGACCATGCTTGAGGGAATAAGCAAATAAACATTTTGCCCTTTCACCATTTGGCCTCCAAGATCACCCTGGATTTTGACAGCCAACGAGCGTAAAGTAAAGAGAAAATGAAGTATCACTCAGGGGGTTAGACCATGTCTGGAAATGTTGTTCATCTCTTTCATCCATATTTTTTTGGTTAAAAGTCAGACACAGTTCTACCTGGATTCAAGGGGTCTGAAGAAATATAGCCTGTGGCTGACTCACAATTCTACACCATGGAAAGAAAGCGTGAATCTTTGGTGGCCAGGTTGCCATTGATGCCACAGTCCATATTTTAGGTTTTGAATCTGCTGAACATACAATGAAGAGCTCTGTTTAGCTTAGGATGAATGGCACTCCTTTATTATACTTAAGTTTGCTCTGATCTTTTCAAATATACAAAAGTGGCTCTGAAGAATGAAGCCCTGTCTTTGGTGTCAAACAGACATCAGTTAGATTCCTAGCTCAGGCTCTTAGCAGCTGAGTGTCTTGACTTTTCGGAGCTCTGGTTTCCTCATCTGTAAAATTGTGACATCACCACAGATCCTGCCAATGTTTATGAGATCTGGAGATAAAAATATGAAAAATATGCAAATGAACTATCAGAGTGTCTAGCATACAGAGGGAGCTTCATAATTATTAGCTATTATTGCAATTGTTATTTGCATTAATACCAAGTAAGTAATGATTTGAAAAGGTTGCATCATGATAACATTGTTGATATGTTCATAAGATTGCTCATGTACCTTAACATCATCTTTAAATCACTTAGGGGCACATTGATGAAAAGTTTGTTGTCATAGGACTGTTAGATATCAGTGGCCTTCAGAGTTCAAGCTTATATGGATGATGGTCTTAATTTCTTCACTCAGCAATAGTTAGAGCTATCTTGGTAGTCAATCAAACTGAATTGTCATTGTTGCTTACAGTATCTAAATATCGCTAAATAAATTACCCAGTAAATCATCTTCACTTTCTTTGAAAAACCAAATGTCTGTGATCATGTATATGGCACCCATAGACTTAAAGAACACCTCATAGACTCCCAGATATTTTTTTTATTTTTCTAATATTTAAGATCATTGGAAAGAAGGCCTCTTCAGAGGGTTGTTTTATTTGACATATCCAGTGATTGCTCAATATTTGAACATAAGAGAATATGAAGCTATGTCCTAAGAACGTATTCCCTGGTAGGGGAAGAAACTTCTGGAATGTGTAGTGATAATTTTAATCTTCATATTATTTCCTAAAGGGTAAAGTTAGTAATTAATCCCTCATTATGTGAAGCATTCAAGCCTATTCAATTTTCTCCAAGCTCTATTTCATCTTGAACCTCAGGAAAATAATTTAACCTCTGCTGGTGTAAGGCACCTTGTCTCTAAAATGAGTGATAATATCCACCACACAGAGATTGAAACCATTCAGAGCACTACAAGGACAAATTGGATACTCCAAGTATGTTAGTTCTATTTGAATTTAAGTCTGAAGATTCTACAATTCTTTGATAGTGTTAGATTTTTCATTTTAGAAAGTTTTGTATTTTTGTTATGGAAAATGGTTACCCTCTATAAAAGTCAGTAAATCTAGACTTCAAATAGAATACACTCTAAAGAAAATCATAAATGCCCTGTTTACTTGGTACTATTTACATGTTTTTCCAACACAATTTACTGGGGAATGAGATGAGATAAGTGGAGATGTTTGTTATTAAACTCTGTTCCTTGAATTTTAGTTACATCAGTGAAAGCAGGTTTCTGGATTCTAAGTGCTAGAAAATGAATTATTGAAGTGTGAAAGCATAACTGTGTATTGAAAACTGCAAAACACCCAGTGACTGGCTGATCTGACTTGTCAGAGTAGCTGGTTTTGTTAGAACTTTATCGGTTAAACTTTAAAGGTACCTCTACCTCCTATTAGAAGCAAATTCTTTACCCCTTCTTTCTTGCCTCTTACCCCTGGAAAAAAATCCCAGAGCTAATATCTTGTAAATGTTAATGAATTCAGTATCATTTCTTGCACTATCTCCTGTATTTTAATTG